>NW_011889350.1:30130-30318 GCF_000151845.1 Pteropus vampyrus
TCTAACTCTATCCCTAACCCTAACTTAACGCTAACACTAATCCTAATCCTATACCTAAACCTAAACCTAACTCTAACCCTAACGCTAACTCTAACCTTAACCCCAACCCTAACCCTAACCCTAACCACTAACCCTAAACCTACCCTAACCTAAATTAACGGTAACAGTAACCCTAACCTTAACCCTCA
>NW_011889350.1:30368-30899 GCF_000151845.1 Pteropus vampyrus
GTAACAGTAACCCTAACCTTAACCCTCACACTAACCTTTAACATAATTCTAAACCCTAACTCTAACTCTATCCCTAACCCTAACTTAACGCTAACCCTAATCCTAATCCTATACCTAAACCTAAACCTAACTCTAACCCTAACGCTAACTCTAATCTTAACCCCAACCCTAACCCTAACCCTAACCACTAACCCTAAACCTACCCTAACCTAAATTAACGGTAACAGTAACACTAACCTTAACCCTCACAATAATCTTTACCATAATTCTAAAACCTAACTCTAACTCTAACCCTAAACCTAACCTAACATTAACGGTAATAGTAACCCTTACCTTAACCCTCACACTAAACTTTACAATAATTCTAAACCCTAACTAACCCTAATCCTATATCTAAACCTAAACCTAACCCTAACCTTAACCCTAACCCTGACCCTCACCCCAAACTCTAACCCTAAACCTAAACCTAAACCTAACCCTAACCCTAACCCTAACCCTAAACTAACATTAACGGTAATAGTAACCCTAACC
>NW_011889350.1:30949-31787 GCF_000151845.1 Pteropus vampyrus
CTAACATTAACGGTAATAGTAACCCTAACCTTAACCCTCACACTAAACTTTACCATAATTCTAAACCCTAACTCTAATTCTAACCCTAATGCTAACCTAACACTAATACTAACCCTAATCCTATACCTAAATCTAAACCTAACCCTAACATTAACCCTAACCATGACCCTAACCCAAAACTCTAACCCTAAACCTAAACCTAAACCTAACCCGAACCCTGACACTAACCCTAACCCTAACCCTAACCCTAACCCTAAACCTAAACCTAACCCTAACCCTAAACCTAACCCTAACCCCTAACCCTAACCCTAACCCTAACCCTACCCTAACCCAACATTAACGGTTAGAGTAACCCTAAACTTAACCCTCACACTAAACTTTACCATAATTCTAAACCCTATCTCTAACTCTAACCCTAATCCTAAACTAACACTAATACTAACCCTAATCCTATACCTAAACCTAAACCTAAACCTAACCTAAACCCTAACCCTGACCCAAACCCCAAACTCTAACCATAAACCTAACCCTAACCCTAACCCTAACCCTAACCCTAACCCCTAACCCTAACCCTAACCCTAACCCGAACCTAACATTAACGGTAATAGTAACCCTAACCTTAACCCGCACAATAAACTTTACCATAATTCTAAACCATACCTCTAACTCTAACCCTAACTCTAACCTAACGCTAACCCTAATCCTAATCCTATACCTAAACCTAAACATAACTCTAACCTTAACCCTAACTCTAACCTTAACACGAACCCTAACCCTAACCCTAAGCAGTAACCCTAACCCTAAACCTAACCCTAACACTAACCCTAACCCCTAACCC
>NW_011889350.1:34422-35649 GCF_000151845.1 Pteropus vampyrus
CCTAAACCTAAACCTAACCGTAACCTTAACCCTAACACTGAGCCTAACCCCAAACTCTAACCCTAAACGTAAACCTAAACCTAACCCTAACCCTAACCCTAACCCTAACCCTAACCCCTAACCCTAACCCCTAACCCTAACCCTAACCCTAACCCTAACCTAACAATAACGGAAACAGTAACCCTAACCTTAACGCTCACACTAAACTTTACCATAATTCTAAACCCTAACTCTAACCCTAACACTAATCCTAACCTAATACTAATATTAACCCTAATCCTATACCTGAACCTAAAAGTAACCCTAACCTTAACCCTAACCCTGACCCTAACCCCACACTCTAACCCTAAACCTAAACCTAACCCTAACCCCTAACCCTAACCCCTAACCCTAACCCTAACCTAACATTAACGGTAACAGTAACCCTAACCTTAACTCTCACACTAAACTTTACCATAATTCTAAACCCTCACTCTAAATCTAACCATAAACCTAACCTAACATTAACCTTAATAGTAACTCTAACCTTAACCCTAACACTAAACTTTACCATAATTCTAAGTCCTAACTCTAACTCTAACACTAATCCTAACCTAACACTAATATTAACCCTAATCCTATACCTAAACCTAAACCTGACCCTAACCTTAACCCTAAACCTGACCCTAACCCCAAACTCTAACCCTAAACCTAAACCTAAACCTAAACCTAACCCTAACCCAAACCCTAACCCTAACACCTAACCCCAACTCTAACGCTAACCCTAACCCTAATCCAATACCTAAACCTAAACCTAACCCGAACCCTAACCCTAACAAAATATTAACGGTAATAGTAACCCTAACCTTAACCCTCACAATAAACTTTACCATAATTCTAAACCCTAACGCTAACACTAACCCTAATGCTAATCTAACACTAATACTAACGCTAATCCTATACCTAAACGTAAACCTAACCGTAACATTAACCCTAACCCTGAGCCTAACCCCAAACTCTAACAGTAAACGTAAACCTAAACCTAAACCTAACCCTGACCCTAACCCTAACCCTAACCCTAACCCTAACCCTAACCCCTAACCCTAACCCTAACCCCTAACCCTAACCCCTAAACCTAACCCTAACCATTACCCTAACCTAACATTAGCGGTAACAGTAACTCTATCCTTAACACTCACACTAAACTTTACCATAGTTCTAAACCCTAACTCTAACTCTAACCCTAAC
>NW_011889350.1:38862-41310 GCF_000151845.1 Pteropus vampyrus
TCTAACTCTAACCCTAACTCTAACCTAACGCTAACAATTATCCTAATCCTATACCTAAACCTAAACGTAACTCTAACCCTAAACCTAACAGTAACCTTAATCCGAACCCTAACCCTAACCCTAACCACTAACCCTAACCCTAACCCTAACCCTAACCCTACCCTTATCCTAAACTTAACCCTAACCCTAACCCTAACCCTAACCATAACCTAACACTAACCCTAACTCTAACCTTGGCCCGAACTCTAAACCTAACCCTAACCACTAACCCTAACCCTAACCCTAACCCTAACACTCACCCCTTACCCCAACCCTAACCCTAACCCGAACCCTAATCCTATACCTAAACCTAAACCTAACCCTAACCTTACCCCTAACCCTGATCCTAACCCCTAACTCAAACTCTAAACCTAAACCTAAACCTAACCCTAACCCTAACCCTAACCCTAACCGCGAACCCTAACCCCTAACCCTAACCCTAACTCCTAACCCTAACCCTAACCCTAACCCTAACCCTAACCCCGAACCCTAACCCCTAAACCTAACCCTAACTCTAACCTTGATACGAACCCTAACCCTAACCCTAACCACTAACCCTAACCCTAACCCTAACCCAACTTAACATTAACGGAAACAGTAACCCGAACCTTAACCCTCACAATAACCTTAAGCATAATTCTAAACCCTAACTATAAATCTAACCCTAACCCTAACCTAACATTAACGGTAATAGTAACCCTAACCTTATCCCTCACACTAAACTTTAAAATAATTCTAAACCCTAACTCCAACTCTAACCCTAATCCTAACCGAACACTAATACTAACCCTAATCCTATACCTAAACCTAAACGTAACCGTAAACTTAACCCTAGCCCTGAGCCTAATCCCAATCTCTAACCCTAAACCTAAACCTATACCTAACCCTAACCCTAAACCTAACCCTAACCCTAACCCTAACCTAACGCTAATACTAACCCTAATCCTATACCTAAACCTAAACCTAAACCTAATCTTAACTCTAAACCTGACCCTAACCCCAAACTCTAACCCTAAACCTAAACCTATACCTAAACCTAAACCTAACCCTAACCCTAACCCTAACCCCTAACCCTAACCCCAAACCCTAACCTTAACCCTAACCCTAACACTAACATTAACGGTAACAGTAACCCTAACCTTAACCCTCACAATAAACTTTACCATAATTCTAAACCCTAACTCTAACTCTAACCCTATCTCTAACCCTAACCCTAACACCCTAAACCTAACCCTAACCCTAACCCTAACCCTAACCCTAACCCTAACCCCTAACCCTAACGGTAACAGTAACCCTAACCCTAACCCTAACCCTAAACTTTACCATAATTCTAAACCCTAACCCTAACCCTAACCCTAACCCTAACCCTAACCCTAACCCTAACCCTAACCCTAACCTTAACCCCAACCCTAACCCTAACCCTAACCACTAACCCTAAACCTAACCCTAACCCTTAACCCCAACCCTAACCCTAACCCTAACCCTAATCCTATACCTAAACCTAAACCTACCCCTAAACCTAACCCTAACCTTAACCCTAATCCTATACCTAAACCTAAACCTAACCATAAACCTAACCCTAACCCTAACCCTAAACCAAACCCTAACCCCTAATCCTAACCCCTAATCCTAACCCTACCCTAACCTAACATTAACGGTAACAGTGACCCCTAACCTAACATTAACGGTAATAGTAACCCTAACCTTAACCCTCACACTAAACTTTACCATAATTCTAAACCCTAACTCTAACACTAATCCTAACCTAACACTAATATTAACCCTAATCATATACCTAAACCTATCCTAACCTAACCCTAACCCTAACCCTAATCCTATACCTAAACCTAAACCTACCCCTAAATCTAACCCTAACCCTAACCCTTACCCTAAACCTAAACCTAACCCTGACCCTAAACCTAACCCTAAACCTAACCCTAAACCAAACCCTAACCATAACCCTAACCCTAACCCTAACCCTACCCTAACCTAACATTAACGGTAACAGTAACCCTAACCTTAATCCTCGAACTGAACTTTACCATAATTCTAAACCCTAACTCTAACTCTAACCCTAACTCGAACGTAACGCTAAACCTAATCCTATACTATACCTAAACCTAAACATAACTCTAACCCTAACACTAACTCTAACGTTAACCCGAAACCTAACCCTATCCCAAACCACTAACCCTAACCCTAACCCTAAACGTAACCCTAATCCTTACCCCTAACCCCAACCCTAACCCTAATCCCGAACTCTAAACCTAAATTTAACCCTAACCCTAAACCTAACCCTAACCCTAACCCTAACCCTAACCCTAACCCCTAACCCTAACCCTAACCCTAACCATACCCTAACCTAACATTAACGGTAACAGTAACCCTAACCTTAACCCTCACACTAAA
>NW_011889350.1:42783-44563 GCF_000151845.1 Pteropus vampyrus
AGTAACCCTAACCTTAACCCTCACACTAAACTTTACCATAATTCTAAACCCTAACTCTAACTCTAAACCTAATCCTAACCTAACACTAATACTAACCATAGTCCTATATCTAAACCTCAACCTAACCATAACCTTAACCCTAACCCTGACCCTAACCGCAAACTCTAACCCTAAACCTAAACCTAAACCTATCTCTAACCCTAACCCTAACTCTAACCTTAACCCGAACTCCAACACTATCCCTAACCACTAACCCTAAACCTAAACCTAACCCTAACCCCTAACCCCAACCCTAACCCTAACCCTAACCCTAATCCTATACCTAAACCTCAACTAACCCTAACTCTAACCCTAACATTAATCCTATACCTAAACCTAACCCTAACCCTAATCCTAACCCTAACCCTAACCCTAACACTAACCATAAACCTTAACCTAACCATAACCCTAACCCTAACCCTAACCCTAACCCTAATTTCTAACTCTCACCCTAACCCTAGCCCTACCCTAACCTAACATTAACGGTAACAGTAACCCTAACGTTAACCCTCTCAATAACCTTTACCATAATTCTAAACCCTAACTCTAACTCTAACCCTAATAGTAACCTAACACTAATACTAACACTAATCCTATACCTAAACCTGAACCTAACCCTAACCCTAACCCTAAACTAACATTAACGGTAACAGTAACCCTAACCTTAATCCTCACACTAAACTTTACCATAATTCTAAACCCTAACTCTAACTCTAACCCTAATAGTAACCTAACACTAATAGTAACCCTAATCCTATACCTAAACCTAAACCTAACCCTAACCTTAAACCTAACCCTAACCCTAACCCTAACCCTATCCCTAACCCAAAACCTAACCTAACATTAACGGTAATAGTAACCCTAACCTTAACACTCACACTAAACTTTACCATAATTCTAAACCCGAACTCTAAATCTAACACTAATCCTAACCTAAAACTAATACTAACCCTAATCCTATACCTAAACCTAAACCTAACCCTAACCTTAACCCTATCACTGACCCTAACCCCAAACTCTAACCCTAAACCTAAACCTAAACCTAACCCTAACCTTAACCCTAACCCCTAACCCTAACCCTAACCCCTAACCCTAACCCCTAAACTAACCCTAACCCTAACCCTTACCTAACTTTAACGGTAACAGTAACCCTAACCTTAACCCTCACACTAACATTTACCATAATTCTAAGCCCTAACTCTAACTCTAACCCTAACTCTAACCTAACGCTAACCCTAAACCTAATCCTATACCGAAACCTAAACCTAACTCTAACGCTAACCCTAACTCTAACCTTAAGCCGAAATCCAACCCTACTCCTAACGACTAACCCTAACCCTAACCCTAAACCTAACCCTAACCCCTAACCCCAACCCTAACCCTAAACCTAACCCTAATCCTATATCTAAACCTAAACCTAACCCACCCTAACCCTAACCCTAACCCAAACTCTAACACCTAAACCTAACCCTGACGCTAACCCCTAACACAAACCCCTAACACTAACCCTAACCCTAACCCTAACCTTAACCCTCACAATAACCTTTACCATAATTCTTAACCCTAACTCTAACTCTAACCCTAACCCTAACCTAACATTAACGGTAATAGTAACACTATCCTTACCCCTCACACTAAACTTTACCATAATTCTAAACCCTAACTCTAACTCTAACCCTAAACCTAACCTAACACTAATACTAACCCAAAACCGATATCTAAACCTAAACCTAACCCTAAC
>NW_011889350.1:45308-45531 GCF_000151845.1 Pteropus vampyrus
TAACCCTAACCCAAACAACTAACCCTAACCCTAACCCTAACCCTAACCCTAACGCTAACACTAACCCTAACTCTAACCCTAATCCTATACCTAAACCTAAACCTAACCCTAACCTTAACCCTAACACTAAACTTTACCATAATTCTAAACCCTAACTCTAACTCTAACCCTAACCCTAACGTAACATTAACGGTGATAGTAACCCTAACCTTAACCCTCACAC
>NW_011889350.1:46367-47093 GCF_000151845.1 Pteropus vampyrus
CCCTAACCCTAACCTAACATTAACGGTAACAGTAACCCTAACCTTAACCCTCACACTAACCTTAAACATAATTCTAAACCCTACCTCTAACTCTAACCCTAACTCTAAACTAACGCTAACCCTAATCCTAATCCTATACCTAAACCTAAACCTAACTCTCACCCTAACCATAACTCTAACCTTAACCCGAATACTAACCCTAACCCTGACAACTAACCCTAACCCTAACCCTAACCTAACATTAACGGTAACAGTAACCCTAACCTTAACCCTCACAATAACTTTACCATAATTCTAAACCCTAACCCTAACTCAAACCCTAACCCTAAGCTAACATTAACGGTACTAGTAACTCTAACCTTAACACTCACACTAAACTTTACCATAATTCTAAACCCTAAACCTAACCCTAACCCTAACCCTAAATATAACATTAACCCTAACCCAAACCACTAACTCTAACTCTAACCCTAACCCTTACCCTAACCCTAACCCTAACCCTAACCGTAACCCCAACCCTAATCCTAATCTAACACTAATACTAACCCTAATCCTATACCTAAACCTAAACCTAACCCTAACCTTAACCCTAAACCTGACCCTAACACCAAACTCTAACCCTAAACCTAAGCCTAAACCTAACCCTAACCCAAACCTAACTCGAACCCTAACCCTAACCCTAACCCTAACCCCTAACCCTAACCCTAACCCTAACCCTAACCTAAC
>NW_011889350.1:47143-47567 GCF_000151845.1 Pteropus vampyrus
CCTCACACTAACCTTTACCATAATTCTAAACCCTACCTCTAACTCTAATCCTAAATCTAACCTAACGCTAAACCTAATCCTAATCCTATACCTATACCTAAACCTAACTCTAACCCTACCTCTAACTCTAACCTTAACCCGAACCCTAACCCTAACCCTAACCACTAAACCTAACAAAACCCTAACCCTAACCCTAACCCTAACCGCTAACCCAAACCCTAACCCTAACCCTAACCCTAATCCTATACGTAAACCTAAACGTAAACCTAACCCTAACTCTAAACCTAACCCTAAACCCTAAACCTAACCCTAACCCCTAACTCTAACCACTAACCCTAACCGTAACCCTAACCTAACATTAACGGTAATAGTAACCCTAACCTTAACCCTCACACTAACCTTTGCCATAATTCTAAACCCTAAC
>NW_011889350.1:49033-49366 GCF_000151845.1 Pteropus vampyrus
AGTAACCCTAACCTTAACCCTCACACTAAACTTTACCATAATTCTAAACCCTAACGCTAAAACTAACCCTAATGCTAATCTAACACTAATACTAACCCTAATCCTATAACTAAATCTAAACCTAACCGTAACCTTAACCCTACCCCTGAGCCTAACCCCAAACTCTAACCCTAAACGTAAACCTAAACCTAAACATAAACCTGACCCTTACCCTAAACCTAACCCTAACCCTAACCCAAACCTAACCCTGACCCTAACCCCAAACTCTAACCCTAAACCTAAACCTAACCCTAACCCTAACCCTAACCCTAACCCTAACCCTAACCCCTAACC
>NW_011889350.1:49509-50119 GCF_000151845.1 Pteropus vampyrus
CCTAACCCTAACCCTAACCCTAACCCTAACTCTAACCCTAACCCTAATCCTATTCCTAAACCTAAACCTAACCCTAACCCTAACCATAACCCTAACCATAACACTAACCCTAACCCTAACCCTAACGCTAAACCCTAACCCTTACCCTAACCCTAACCCTAACCCTAATCCTATTCCTAAACCTATTCCTAACACTAACCCTAACGCTAAACCCTAACCCTAACCCTAACCCTAACCCTAATCCTATTCCTAAACCTAATCCTAACCCTAACCCTAACGCTAAACCCTAACCCTTACCCTAACCCTAACCCTAACTCTAATCCTATTCCTAAACCTAACCCTGACCCTAACACTAACCCTAACCCTAACCCTAAACCTAAACCTAACCCTAACCCTAACCCTAGCCCTAACACTAACCCTAACCCTAACCGTACCCTAACCTAACATTAACGGTAACAGTAACCCTACCCTTAACCCTCACAATAACATTTACCATAATTCTAAACCCTAACTCAAACTCTAACCCTGACCCTAACCTAACATTAACGGTAATAGTAACCCTAACCTTAACCCTCACACTAAACTTTACCATAATTCTAAACCCTAACTC
>NW_011889350.1:54278-54936 GCF_000151845.1 Pteropus vampyrus
AACCCCAAACACTAACCCCTAACACTAACCCTAACCCTAACCTTAACCCTCACACTAACCTTTACCATAATTCTAAAACCTAACTCAAACTCTAACCCTAACTCTAACCTAACGCTAACTTTAATCCTAATCCTATACATAAACGTAAACCTAACTCTAACCCTAACCCTAAATCTAACCTTTACCAGAACCCTAACCCTAACCCTAACCCCTAACCCCAACCCTAACCCTAACCCTAACCCTAATCCTATACCTAAACCTAACACTAAACCTAAACCTAACCCTAACTCTAACCTAACCCTAACCCCTAACCCAAATCTAACCCTACCCTAACCCTAACCCTAACCCTAACCTAACATTAACGGTAACAGTAACCCTAACCTTAACCCTCACAATAACCTTTACCATAATTCTATCCCCTAACTCTAACTCTAAACCTAACCCTAACCTAACATTAACGGTAATAGTAACCCTAACCTTAACCCTCACACTAAACTTTACCATATTTCTAAACCCTAAATCTAACTCTAACCCTAATCCTAACCTAACACTAATAATAACCCTAATCCTATACCTAAACCTTAACCTAACCCTAACCCTAACCCTAACCCTACCCTAAGCAAACATTAACGGTAACAGTACCCCTAACCTTAACCCT
>NW_011889350.1:54986-55264 GCF_000151845.1 Pteropus vampyrus
TAACACTAACCCTATCCCTAACCCTAAACCCTAACGCTAACCCTAACCCTAACCCTACCCGAACCTAACATTAACGGTAATAGTAACCCTAACCTTAATCCTCACACTAAACTTTACCATAATTCTAAACCCTAACTTTAACTCTAACACTAATCCTAACCTAACACTAATACTAACCTTAATCCTATACCTAAACCTAAACCTAACCCTAACCCTAACCCTAACCCTAAACATAAACGTACCCTAACCTAACATTAACGGTAACAGTAACCCTAACC
>NW_011889350.1:56655-57770 GCF_000151845.1 Pteropus vampyrus
CTTTACCATAATTCTAAACCCTAACTCTAACTCTAACCCTAACTCAAACCTAACGCTAACCCTAATCCTATACTATACCTAAACCTAAACATAACTCTAAACCTAACCCTAACTCTAACGTTAACACGAACCCTAACCCTAAACCTAAACCAAACCCTAACCATAACCCTAACCCTAACCCTAACCCTACCCTAACCTAACATTAACGGTAACAGTAACCCTAACCTTAACCCTCACACTAACCTTTACCTTAATTCGAAACCCTAACTCTACCTCTAACCCTAACTCTAACCTAACGCTAAACCTAATCCTATCCTATACCTAAACCTAAATGTAACTCTAACCCTAACCCTAACTCTAACCTTAACCTGAACACTAACCCTAACCATAACCACTAAACCTAACCCCTAACCCCAACCGTAACCCAAACCCTAACCCTAACCCTAACGCTAATCCTATACGTAAACCTAACCCTAACCCTAACCCTAATCCTATACCTAAATCTAACCCTAACCCTAATCCTAACACTAACCTTAACCCTAACCCTAATCCTAAACTTAAACATAACACTAACCCTAACCCGAACCCTAACACTAACACTAACCCTAACTTCTAACCGTAACCCTAACCCTAGCCCTACCCTAACCTAACATTAACGGTAACAGTAACCCTAATCTTAACCCTCACAATAACCTTTACCATAATTCTAAACCCTGACTCTAACTCTAACCTTAACCCTAACCTAACATTAATGGTTATAGTAACCCTAACCTTAACCCTAACGCTAACCCTAATCCGAATCCTATACCTAAACCTAAACCTAACTCTAGCCCTTACCCTAATTCTAACCTTAACCCGAACTCCAACCCTAACCCTAACCCTAACCCTAACCCCTAACCCTAACCCCTAACCCTATCTCATAACCCTAACCCTAAACTTAACCCTAACCCTAACCCCTAACCCTAACCCTAACCCTAACCCTAACCCTACCCTAACCTAACATTAACGGTAACAGTAACACTAACCTTAACCCTCACAATAACTTTACCATAATTCTAAACCCTAACTCTGACTCTAACGCTAACCCTAACGTAAAATTAACGGTAATAGTAACC
>NW_011889350.1:59909-61619 GCF_000151845.1 Pteropus vampyrus
CCTAACCCAACAATAACGGTAACAGTAACCCTAACCTTAACCCTAACAATAACCCTTACCATAATTCTAAACCCTAAATCTAACTCTAACCATAACCCTAACCTAACATTAACGGTAATAGTAACCCTAATTTTAACCCTCAACCAAAACTTTACCATAATTCTATACTATAACTCTAACTCTGACACTAACTCTAACCTAACCTTAACCCTAATCCTAATCCTATACCTAAACCTAAACCTAACTCTAACCCTAACCCTAACTCTAACCTTAAACCGAACCCTAAACCTAACCGTGACCACTAACCGTAACCCTAACCCTATTACCTAACCTTAATCCTAACCGTAACCCTACCCTAACCCAACATTAACGGTAACAATAACCCTAACCTTAACCCTCACTATAGCCTTTAACATAATTCTAAACCCTAACTCTAACTCTAACCCTAATCCTAACCTAACACTAATACTAACCCTAAACCTATACCTAAACCTAAACCTAACCCTAACCTTAACCCTAACACTGACCCTAACCCCAAACTCTAACCCTAAACCTAAACCTAAACCTAAACCTAACCCTAACCCAAACCCTAACCCTAACCTTAACCCTAATCCTATACCTAAACCTAAACCTAACCCTAACCCTAACCCTAACCCTAACCCCTAACCCCAACTCTAACCCTAACCCTAACCCTAATCCAATACCTAAACCTAAACCCAACCGGAACCCTAACCCTAACCTAACATTAACGGTAATAGTAACCCAAACCTTAACCCTCACAATATACTTTACCGTAATTCTAAACCCTAACGCTAACACTAACCCTAATGCTAATCTAACACTAATACTAAACCTAATCCTATACCTAAACGTAAACCTAACCGTAACCTAAACCCTAACCCTGAGCCTAACCCAAAACTCTAACCCTAAACGTAAACCTAAACCTAAACCTAACCCTGACCCTAACCCTAACCCTAAACCTAACCCTAACCCTAATCCTAACCCCTAAACCTAACCCTAACCATAACCCTAACCCTAAACCAAACCCTAACCATAACCCTAACCCTAACCCTAACCCTACCCTAACCTAACATTAACGGTAACAGTAACCCTAACCTTAAACCTCACACTGAACTTTACCATAATTCTAATCCCTAACTCTAAATCTAACACTAATCCTAACCTAAAACTAATACTAACCCTAATCCTAAACCTAAACCTAAACCTAACCCTAACCTTAACCCTATCACTGAACCTAAACCCAAAATCTAACCCTAAACCTAACCCTAAACCTAACCCTAACCCTAACTCTAACCCTATCCCTAACCCAAACCCCTAACCCTAACCCTAACCCCTAACCCTAACCCCTAAACTAACCCTAATCCTAACCCTAACCTAACATTAACGGTAACAGTAACCCTAACCTTAACCCTCACACTAACCTTTACCATAATTCTAAACCCTAACTCTAACTCTAACCCTAACTCTAATCTAACGCTAACCCTAATCCTAATCCTATACCTAAACCTAAACCTAACTCTAACACTAACCCTAACTCTAAACTTAACCCGAACTCCAACCCTAACCCTAACGACTAACCCTAACCCTAACCCTAAACCTAAATCTAACCCCTAACCCCAACCCTAGCCCTAATCCTAACCCTAATTCTATACCTAAACCTAAACCTAACCCTAACCCTAACCCTAACCC
>NW_011889350.1:61766-62550 GCF_000151845.1 Pteropus vampyrus
CCTAAACCTAACCCTAACCGTAACCCTAACCCTAACCTAACCCAACATTAACGTTAACAGTAACCCTAACCTTAAACCTCACAATAAACTTTACTATAATTTTAAACCCTAACTCTAACTCTAAGCATAAACCTAACCTAACATTAACGGTGATAGTAACCCTAACCTTAACTCTCTCACTAATATTTACCATAATTCTAAACCCTAACTCTAACTCTAACCATAACCCTAACCTAACATTAACCGTAATAGTAACCCTATCCTTAACCCTAACACTAAACTTTACCATAATTCTAAGCCCTAACTCTAACTCTAACACTAAACCTAACCTAACACTAATATTAACCCTAATCCTATACCTAAACCTAAAACTAACCCTCACATTAACCGTAACCCTGACCCTAAACCCAAACTCTAACCCTAAACCTAAACCTAACGTTAACCTTAACCGTAACCCTGACCCTAACCCCAAAATCTAACCCTATACCTAAACCTAAACCTTACCCTATCCCTAAGCCTAACCCTAACACTAACCCAAACCCCTAACCCTAACCCTAACCCCTAACCCTATCCCCTAACCCTAACCCTAACCCTAACCTAACATTAACGGTAATAGTAACCCTAACCTTAAACCTCACACTAAACTTTACCATAATTCTAAACCCTGACTCTAACTCTAACCCTAATAGTAACCTAACACTAATACTAACCCTAATCCTATACCTAAACCTAAACCTAACCCTAACCTTAACCCTAACCCTGACCCTAACCCAAAATCTAACCC
>NW_011889350.1:65916-66272 GCF_000151845.1 Pteropus vampyrus
TAACCCTAACCTTAACCCCTAACCGTAACCCCTAAACTAACCCTAACCCTAACCCTAACCTAACATTAACGGTTACAGTAACCCTAACGTTAACCCTCACACTAACCTTTACCATAATTCTAAACCCTAACTCTTACTCTAACCCTAACTCTTACCTAACGCTCACCCTAATCCTAATCCTATACCTAAACCTAACCTTACTCTAAACCTAACCCTAATTCTAACCTTAACCTGAACTCCAACCCTAACCCTAACCACTAACCCTAACCCTAACCTTAACCCTAACCCTAACCCCTAACCTTAACCCTAATCCTAAACCTACCCTAACCTAACATTAACGGTAATAGTAACCCTAA
>NW_011889350.1:67680-68418 GCF_000151845.1 Pteropus vampyrus
CTAACCCTAATCCTAACCTAACACTCATACTAACCCTAAACCTATACCTAAACCTAAACCTAACCCTAACCCTAACCCTACCCTAACCATTACCCTAAAACCTAACCCTCACCCTAACCCCAAACACTAACCCCTAACACTAACCCTAACCCTAACCCTAACCTTAACCCTCACACTAACCTTTAGCATAATTCTAAACCCTAACTCTAACTCTAACCCTAACTCTAACCTAATGTTATCTTTAATCCTAATCCTATACCTAAACCTCAACCTAACTCTAACCCTACCCCTAACTCTAACCTTAACCAGAACCCTAACCATAACCCTAACCACTAACCCTAACCCTAACCCTAAATCTAACCCTAACTCCAACCCTAACCCTAACCCTAACCCTAATCCAATACCTAAACCTAAACCTAACCCTAACCCTAACCCTCACCCTAACCCTAACCCTAACCCCTTACCCTAACCCTAACCCTACTCTAACTTAACATTAACGGTAGCAGTAACCCTAACCTTAACCCTCACACTAACCTTTACCATAATTCTAAACCCTAACTCTAACTCTAACCCTAACCCTAACCTAGCATTATCGGTAATAGTAACCCTAACCTTAACATTCACACTAAACTTTAACATAATTCTAAACCCTAACTTTAACTCTCACCCTAATCCTAACCTAACACTAATACTAACCCTAATCCTATACCTAAACCTAAACCTAACCCTAACCTTAAC
>NW_011889350.1:68468-68742 GCF_000151845.1 Pteropus vampyrus
CTAACCCAAACTCTAACCCTAAAACTAAACCTAAACAAAATTCTAACACTAACCCTAACTCTAACCTTAACCAGAACCCTAACCCTAACCTTAACCCTAACCCTAACCCTAACCCCAACCCTAACCCTAATCTAACATTAACGGTAACAGTAAAGCTAACTTTATCCCTCACACTAACCTTTACCATAATTCTAAACCCTAACTCTAACACTAACACTAACTCTAACCTAACGCTAACCCTAATCCTAATCCTATACTTAAACCTAAACCTAAC
>NW_011889350.1:72357-72562 GCF_000151845.1 Pteropus vampyrus
CTAACCCTAACCCTAAATCAAACCTTAACCCTAACCCTAACCACTAACCCTAACACTAACCCTAACCCTAAACCTAACCCCTAACCCCAACCCTAAACCTAACCCTAACCCTAACCCTAAAGCTAACCCCTAACCGCAACCCTAACCCTAAACCTAAACCTAATCCTATTTCTAAACCTAAACCCAACCCTAACCCTAACCCTAA
>NW_011889350.1:72612-73665 GCF_000151845.1 Pteropus vampyrus
ACCCTAACCCTAACCCTAACCCTAACCCCGAACCCTAACACTAACCCCTAAACCTAACCACTAACCCTACACCTAACCTTAACCATAACCTAACATTAACGGTAACAGTAACCCTAACCTTAACCCTCACACTAACCTTAACCATAATTCTAAACCCAACCTCTAAGTCTAACCCTAACTCTAACCTAACGCTTACCCTAATCCTAATCCTATACCTAAACCTAACCCTAACCCTAAACGTAACCCTAACCCTCACCCTAATCCTATACCTAAACCAAAACCTAACCCTAACCCTAACGATAACCTAACCCTAACCCTAACCGTAACCCGAAACCTAAACCTAACCCTAAACCTAACCCTAACCGTAACCCTAACACTAACCCTAAAGCCTAACCCTACCCCTAACCCAAACCCTACCCTAACCCAACAATAACGGTAACAATAACCCTAACCTTAACCCTCACAATAACCTTTACCATAATTCTAAACCCTAACTCTAACTCTAACTATCACCCTAACCTAACATCAACGGTAATAGTAACCCTAACCTTAACCCTCACATTAAACTTTACCATAATTCTAAACCCTAACTCTAACTCTAACCCTAATCTTAACCTAACACTAATAATAATCCTCATCCTATACCTAACCCTAAACCTAACCCTAACCCTAACCCTAACCCTAACCCTAACCTAACATTAACGGTAATAGTAACCCTAACCTTAACCCTCACATTAAACTTTACCATAATTCTAAACCCTAACTCTAACTCTAACACTAATCCTAACCTAACATTGATATTAACCCTAATCCTATACCTAAACCTAAACCTAAGTCTAACGCTAACCCTAACCCTAAACCCTAACACTAACCCTAACCCTAACCCTATACCTAAACCTAAACCTAACCCTAACCCTAACCCTAACCGTAACCCTAACCACTAACCCCAACCGTAACACTAACCCTAACCCTAATACTATACCTAAACCTAAACTTAACCCTAACCTTAACCCTAACCCTTACCCTAACCCGAAACTCTAACCCTAAACCTAA
>NW_011889350.1:75789-76777 GCF_000151845.1 Pteropus vampyrus
CTAAACTTTACCATAATTCTAAACCCTAACTCTAACTCTAACCGTAATCCTAACCTAACACTAATACTAACCCTAATCCTATACCTAAACCTAAAAGTAACCCTAACCTTAACCCTAACCCTAACCCCTAACCCCAACCCTAAACCTAACCCTAACCCTAATCCTATACCTAAACCTAAACCTAACCCTAACCCTAACCCTAACCCTAACCCTAACCCTAACCCTAACCCTAACCCTTTCCCTAACCCTATCCTAACCCTAACTCTAACCCTAACCCTAACCCTAATCCTAATCTTATTCCGAAACCTAAACCTAACCCTAACCCTAACCCTAACCCTAACCCCTAACCCCAACCCTAACCCTAATCCTAACCCTAATCCTATACCTAAACCGAAACCTAACCAGAACCCTAACCCTAACCCTAACCCTAACCCTAATCCTAACCCCACCTAATATTAACGGTAAGAGTAACCCTATCCTTAACCCTCTCACTAACCTTTACCATATTTCTAAACCCTAACTCTCACTCTAACAATAACTCTAAACTAACGCTAACCCTAATACTAATCCTATCCCTAAACCTAAACCTAACTCTAACCCTAACCCTAACTCTAACCTAAAGCTAACCCTAATCCTAATCCTATACCTAAACCTAAACCTAACTCTAACCCTAACCCTAACTCTAACCTTAACCCGAACCCTATCCCTAACCCTAACCACTAACCCTAACCCTAACACTAACCCTAACCCTCATCCTAAACCTAACCCCAACCCTAACCGTAAACCTAACCCTTATCCTATACGTAAAACTAAACGTAACCCTAACCCTAACCCTAACCCTAACCCTAATCCTAAATCTAACCCTAACCCTACCCCTACCCCAAACCTAACCATAACCCCTAACCCTAACCCTAACCCTAACCCTACCCTAACCTAACTTTAACGGTAACAGTAACCCTAACCTTAACCCTCACAATAACCTTTACCA
>NW_011889350.1:77977-78277 GCF_000151845.1 Pteropus vampyrus
ACCTTAACCCTCACAGTAAACTTTACCATAATTCTAAACCCTAACTCTAACTCTAACCCTAATCCTAACCTTAACAATAAACCTGACCCTAACCCCAAATTCTAACCCTAACCTAAACCTAAACCTAACCCTAACCCTGATCCTAACCCTAACTCTAACCCTAAACCTAACCCTAACCCTAACCCTAACCGTAACCCTAACCCACCATTAACGGTAACAGTAACCCTAACCTTAACCCTCACACTAACCTTTACCATAATTCTAAACCCTAACTCTAACTCTAACCCTAACTCTAACCTA
>NW_011889350.1:79901-81253 GCF_000151845.1 Pteropus vampyrus
CCCTAACCCTAACCCTAACCCGTTCCCTAACCCTAACCCGTTCCCTAACCCTAACCCGTTCCCTAACCCTAACAACAACCCTAACAACAACCCTAACCCTAACAACCCTAACAACCCTAACCCTAACATCAACCCTAACCCTAACAACAACCCTAACCCTAACCCTAACAACCCTAACTCTAAGCCCTAAGCCGTAAGCCCTAAGCCCTAGCCCTAGTCATCTAATAAATGCTCACTGGATGGCAGCAGAGAGTAGCATTTAATTACTTCTACTCTGGCATACACTTGGATGTCATTCCCAAAATGCCCACTGGATGGCAGCAGGAAAATCTTAAAGATGACTTGCACTAGCTTGCTATTTTAAAAATTGGCCACGGGATGGCAGCAGAGAATAATATTTGATCACTTCTACTCTGCCGTACGCTTGGATGTTATTTCCAAAATGACCACTAGATAGCAGCAGAAAATATCTTAATGTTGATTTACACTAGCTTGCTATTTTAAAAATTGACCACGAGATGGCAGCAGAGAATAACATTTGATTGCTTCCTGTATGGAATACACTCGGCAATAGAAAATATCTTAATGATGACTTACACTTGCTTGCTATTTTAAAAATTGGCCACGAGATGGCAGCAGAGAATAACATTTGATTACTTCCATTCTGTCGTACACTTGCATGGTTTTCCCAAAATGAACACTGGATGGCAGCAGAAAACACATCAATAACTTAAACTAGCTTGCTATTTTAAAAATTAGCCACGAGATGGCAGCAGAGAATAATTTTCAACACGACCTTTGCATGTAAGTGAAAATGTTATTCTTTGCTGCCATCTGGTGGGTAGTTTTGGAATATCGAGACAATAACAATAACAATGACGATGTTTTGGAATGACACCCATTTTTGTCACCGTGAATATTCATTTTATACTGCCGTCCATTGGGAATCGTGGGAAAAACAAAGAACATTATTAAAAGAATCATTTTGACCGCTTTCTCGTGTGCATTATGAACATAATAACTAATAGTAAGTCATCAAGAGAAATTATTATGCGCTGCCGTCTTCTGTATCTTAGGAAAATAGGAAGTTCGCATCCTGAAAATTTAGGCTCTGCTGCCATCTCATAGCTACTTCCAAAATAACGAGCAAATGTATACCGGCGTAATTTTTTCTGCTGACATCTAGTGAGAATTGGAGGCATAACACCTGAGTGTATGTCATCACGAAAATTTATTTTCCGTTTTCATCAACTGCATCTTGGAATAAGACCTGAGTATTACTAAATATTATTCCCTCCCGCCTCCTCGTGGGTATGTTAACATTAACACCCAGCTGTTTCTCATCATAAATA
>NW_011889350.1:84166-86428 GCF_000151845.1 Pteropus vampyrus
CCTAACAACAACCCTAACCCTAACCCTAACCCTAACCCTAACCCTAACCCTAACAACAACCCTAACCCTAACAACAACCCTAACCCTAACCCTAACAACAACCCTAACCCTAACCCTAACCCTAACCCTAACAACAACCCTAACCCTAACCCTAACAACAACCCTAACCCTAACAACAACCCTAACTCTAAGCCCTAAGCCGTAAGCCCTAAGCCCTAGCCCTAGTCATCTAATATATGCTCACCGGATGGCAGCAGAGAGTAGCATTTAATTACTTCTACTCTGGCATATACTTGGATGTCATTCCCAAAATGCCCACTGGATGGCAGCAGAAAAATCTTAAAGATGACTTGCACTAGCTTGCTATTTTAAAAATTGCCCACGGGATGGCAGCAGAGAATAACATTTGATCACTTCTACTCTGCTGTAGGCTTGGATGTTATTCCCAAAATGACCACTAGATAGCAGCAGAAAATATCTTAATGTTGATTTACACTAGCTTGCTATTTTAAAAATTGACCACGAGATGGCAGCAGAGAATAACATTTGATTCCTTCCTGTCTGGAATACACTCGGATATTACCAAATTGCCCACTACATGGCAGTAGAAAATATCTTAATGATGACTTACACTTGCTTGCTATTTTAAAAATTGGCCACGAGATGGCAGCAGAGAATAACATTTGATTACTTCCATTCTGTCGTACACTTGCATGTTATTCCCAAAATGACCACTGGATGGCAGCAGAAAACACATTAATAACTTAAACTAGCTTGCTATTTTAAAAATTAGCCACGAGATGGCAGCAGAGAATAATTTTCAACACGACCTTTCCATGTAAGTGAAAATGTTATTCTTTGCTGCCATCTGGTGGGTAGTTTTGGAATATCAAGACAATAGCAATGACAATGACAATGTTTTGGAATAACACTCATTTTTGTCACCGTGAATATTCATTTTACACTGCCGTCCATTGGGAATCGTGGGGAAAACAAAGATCATTATTAAAAGAATCATTTTGACTGCTTTCTCGTGTGCATTATGAACACAATAACTAATAGTAAGTCATCAAGAAAAATTATTATGCACTGCCGTCTTGTGTATCTTAGGAAAATAGGAAGTTCGCATCCTGAAAATTTAGGCTCTGCTGCCATCTCGTAGCTACTTCGAAAATAACGAGCAAATGTATACTGGCGTAATTTTTTCTGCTGACATCTAGTGCGAATTGGGGGCATAACACCTGACTGTATGTCATCATGAAAATTTATTTTCCGTTTTCATCAACTGCATCTTGGAATAAGACATGAGTATTACTAAATATTATTCCCTCCCGCCTCCTCGTGGGTATGTTAACATTAACACCCAGCTGTTTCTCATCATAAATATTAATTCTCGGCTGCCAAGTGGTGCACATTTTCGGAATAATACCACAGAGCATGTCATGAGATGATATTTCTGTTGCTATAGTGTGCGTCTTATAAATGACACCCAAGGGTATGTCGTCATGAAATATTTTTTCTGCTGCCTTTTAGTATCTATCTTGGGAAAAACGAGTACATGTTAGGAAAAAAATGTTCCCTGCTGCTATCGCGTGCACGTTTTGAAAATAACAACCAGGAGTATGTCATAAAAATTTATTTTTTGCTCTCATCCAGTGGACATTTTCAGGTTAACATGCATGCGTGTTATTTCGTTTACTTCCACCACCCTGAGCACATTTTGAGAATTCCACCAGAGTGTAATTTAAAAAGTTCTTCTCTGCTGCCATCAGATCTGCAGTTTTCGAAAACACCCGATTGTATCTCCGCTAGAACTACCATTTTCGGCTGACGATTGGAAGGGAATATGAAAATAACACCACAAAGCGAGTCATGAAATGTTACTTCTGCTGCTACATCGTGTACATTCCGAAAGTAAACCCGAGGACATTTCATTATATAAAGTTTTTGTCCGCTGCCACCTCGTGTGCATTTAGAAAATAACTCTCCAGGGGATATGTCGGTATAAAAGTTACTTTCGGCTGCCATCTGGTGGGCATTATGGGAATGACACCACAGTGCGAGTCATAAAATGTTATTTCTGCGGTTCTCTTCTGTATTCTGAAAATAAACCCAAGGGCATGGTGTTAAGAAACGTCTTCTCTCCTGCCATTTCATGTGTATATTGGTAAAAACACAAGAGTGCATGTCATGGAGTGATTCTCTGCTGTCACTTCGTAGGCATTTTCAAAACAACGTTAACATTTTAAGCCTAACTGCAGT
>NW_011889350.1:88098-88469 GCF_000151845.1 Pteropus vampyrus
TCACCCTATCCCCATAACCCTAAGCAGAAACCTCTAACTGAAGGCGATCCTTATCCCAAACCTTAAACACGCAAATATGAGCACTATAACTAACTTTAATTATACGTAACCTGGGTATACTTACAATGAACCATAGATTTACCTCTATTACAAATCCCGAATCTCAACCTACCCTTGAACAGAACACTAGCAATAACACCAGCTATAACTGTCCCAAAATCTAACCTAAACTTCCTTAACCCAAAAATAAGGCTTAAACCTCACTCTCACATAAACCGTATCCGAACTTCTACGCTGACCTAAGACGCTTAACTTCGATCCTAACGATAACTAACACTAAACTGTGATTGCCAATTGTTAATGTAACCTCA
>NW_011889350.1:88519-90980 GCF_000151845.1 Pteropus vampyrus
CCCTAACCCGTTCCCTAACCCGTTCCCTAACCCTAACCCTAACCCTAACCCTAACCCGTTCCCTAACCCGTTCCCTAACCCTAACCCTAACCCTAACCCTAACCCTAACCCTAACCCTAACCTAACCCGTTCCCTAACCCGTTCCCTAACCCGTTCCCTAACCCTAACAACCCTAACCCTAACCCTAACCCTAACCCTAACTCTAACCCGTTCCCTAACCCTAACCCTAACTCTAACCCGTTCCCTAACCCTAACCCTAAAACTAACCCTAAAAATAACACTGATGCCATGCACGGAAAGGCCACCGGATGGCAGCAGAAAATAGCACTTAATAACTTCCACTCTGGCACGTACTTGGGTGTTATTGCCAAAATAAACACCAGATGGCGGTAGAATACATGTTAATGATGACTTAACTTGCTTGCTATTTGAAAATTTGGCCACGAGATGGCAGCAGAGAATTACGTTTAATTACTTCTACTCTGCCGTATGCTTGGATGTTATTCCCAAATTGGCAGCAGAAGGTATCTTAATGTTGATTTACACTAGCTTGCTCTTTTAAAAATTGGCCACGAGATGGCAGCAGAGGATAACATTTGATTGCTTCCAGTTTGGCATGCATTCGGATGTTATTCCCAAATTGGCCACTAGATGGGAGTAGAAAATATCTTAATGTTGATTTACACTAGCTTGCTATTTTAAGAATTGGCCACGAGATGGCAGCAGAGAATAACATTTGCTTACTTCTACTCTGGCATACACTCGGATGTTATTCCCAAAATGAACACTGGATGGCAGCAGAAAATATGTTAATGATAACTTACAGTTGCTATTTTAAAAATTGGCCACGAGACGGCAGCAGAGAATAACAATGGATTACTTCCAGCATGGCATACACTTGCATGTTATTCCCAAAATGCCCACTGGATGGCAGCAAAAAAAATATTAATAACTTAAAGTAGCTTGTTATTTTAAAAATTTGCCACGAGATGGCAGCAGAGAATAATTTTTAAGCACGACATTTGCATGTAAGTGAAAATGTTATTCTTTGATGCCATCTGGTGGATACTTTTGGAATATCAAGACAATAACAATAACAATGACGATGTTTTGGAATAACGCCCATTTTTGTCGCCGTGAATATTCATTTTATTCTGCCGGCCATTGGGAATTGTGGGGAAAACAAAGAACATTTTTAAAAGAATCATTTCAACTGCTTTCTCGTGTGCATTATCAACATAATAACTAATGGTAAGTCATCGAGAGAAATTCTTCTGCCCTGCCGTCTTGTGTATCTTAGGAAAATAGGAAGTTCACATCCTGAAAATTTATGCTCTGCTGCCATCTCGTAACTATTTAGAAAATAATGAGCAAATGTATACCGGCGTAATTTTTTCTGCTGACATATGGTGGGAATTGGGACCATAACACCTGAGTGTATGTCATCGAGAAAATCTATTTTCCGCTCTCATCAACTGTGCATCTTGGAATAAGACCTGAGTATTATTAAATATTATTCCCTCCCGCCTCCTCGTGGGTATGTTAACATTAACACCCAGCTGTTTCTCATCATAAATATTAATTCTCGGCTGCCATGTGGTGGACATTTTCGGAATAATACCTTTACCATAATTCTAAACCCTAACTCTAACTCTAACCCTAACCCTAACCTAACATTAATGGTAATAGTAACCCTAACCATAACCCTCACACTAAACTTGACCATAATTCTAAACCGTAACTCTAACTCTAACCCTAACCCTAACCTAACACTAATACTAAACCTAATCCTATACCAAAACCTAAATCTAACCCTAACCCTAAACCTAAACCTAACCCCTAACCCTAACCCTAACCCTAACCCTAACCCTAACCCTAACCTTACCCCTAACCCTAAGCCTAACCATAACCCTAACCCTAAACCTAACCCTAACCCTAACCCTAACACCTAACCCTAACCCTAACCCCTAACCCTAACCCGAACCCTAACCCTACCCTAACCTAGCAATAACGGTAACAGTAATCCTAACCTTAACCCTCACACTAAACTTTACCATAATTCTAAACCCTAACTCTCCTTAACCCTCACACTAACCTTTACCATAATTCTAAACCCTAACTCTAACCCTAATCCTATACTATACCTAAACCTAAACATAACTGTAACCCTAACCCTAACTCTAACGTTAACCCGAACCCTAACCCTAACCCAAACCACTAACCCTAACCCTAACCCTTACTCAAACCCTAATCCTTACCCCTAACCCCAACCTTAACCCTAACCCTAACCCTAATCCTATACCTAAACCTAACCCTAACCCTAGCCCTAACCCTACCTAAACCTATCCCTAACCCTAACCCTAACCCTAACCCTACCTAAACCTATCCATAACCCTAACCCTAACCCTAGCCCTACCCTAACCTAACATTAACGGTAACAGTAACCCTAACCTTAACCCTC
>NW_011889350.1:93585-94774 GCF_000151845.1 Pteropus vampyrus
TAACCCTAACCTTAACCCTCACACTAACCTTTACCATAATTCTAAACCCTAACTCTAACTCTAACCCTAACTCTAACCTAACGCTAACCCTAAGCCTAATCCTATACGTACACCTAAACCTAACTCTAACCCTAACCCTAAGTCTAAATTAACCCTAACCATAACCATTAACCCTAACCCTAACCCTAACCCTAACCCTAACCCTAACCCTAACCCTAACCCTATCCCTAACCCTAACCCCTAATCCTAACCCTAACCCCTAACTCCAACCCGAACACTAACCCTAACCCTAATCCTATACCTAAACCTAACCTTAACCCTAACCCTAACCCTAGCCCTAACACTAAACCTAAACCTAAACCTAACCCTAACCCTAACCCTAAACCTAACTTTAACCCTGACCTAACCCTAACCCTAAACCTAACCCCACCCTAACCCTAAACCTAACCCTAATCTTATATTTAACCTAAAACCTAACCCTAACTCTTACCCCTAACACTAACCCTAACCCTAACCCCTAACCCTAACCCTAACCCTACCCTAAAATTACATTAAAGGTAACAGTAACCCTAACCTTAACCCTTACACTAAACTTTACCATAATTCTAAACCCTAACTCAAACTCTACCCTAATTCTAACCTGACACTAATACTATCCCTAATCCTATACCTAAACCTAAACCTAAACCTAACCTTAACCCTAACCCTGACCCTAACCCCAAACTCTAACCCTAAAGCTAAACCTAATCCTAAACCTAACCCTAACCCTAACCCTAACCCCGAACCCTAACCTAACCCCTAACCTCTATCCCTAACCCTAACCCCTAATCCTAACCCTAACCCCTTACCCTAACCCTAACCATAACCCTACCCTAACCTAACATTAACGGAAAAAAGTAACCCTAACCTTAACCCTCACAAAAACTTTTACCATAATTCTAAACCCTAACTCTAACTCTAACCCTAACTCTAACCTAACGCTAACCCTAATCCTAATCCTATACCTGAACCTAAACCTAATCTAAACCTAACCCTAAATCTAACCTTAACCCTAACACTAACAACTAACCCTAAACCTAACCCTAACCCTAACCCTAAATCTAACGCTAACCCTAACCCTAAACCTAACCCTAACCCTAACCCTAACCCTAAACCTAAACCTAACCCTAACCCTAACCCTAACCCTAAC
>NW_011889350.1:95617-95957 GCF_000151845.1 Pteropus vampyrus
CTAAACCTAAACCTAACCCTAACCCTAACCCTAAACCTAAACCAAACCCTAACCCTAACTCTAACCCCTAACCCTACCCCTAACCCTAAACCTTAACCCTAACCCTAACCCTAACCCTAACCCTAACCCCAAACTCTAACCCTAAACCGAAACCTAACCCTAACACTAACCCTAACCCTAACCCTTAACCCTAACCCTAACCACAAACCATAACCCTTAATCCTAACCCTAACCCTAACCCTAACCTAATTTTAACGGTCACAGTAATCCTAACCTTAACCCTCACAATAACCTTTACCATAATTCTAAACCCTAACTCTAACTCTAACCCTAATCCTAA
>NW_011889350.1:97836-99447 GCF_000151845.1 Pteropus vampyrus
CCCTAACCCGTTCCCTAACCCCTAACCCTAACCCCTAACCCTAACCCTAACCCTAACCCGTTCCCTAACCCTAACCCTAACCCGTTCCCTAACCCTAACCCTAACCCTAACCCTAACCCTAAACCCTAAACCCTAACCCGTTCCCTAACCCGTTCCCTAACCCTAACCCGTTCCTAACCCTAACCCTAAAAATAACCCTAACCCTAACCCTAACCCTAAAAATAACCCTAACCCTAAAAATAACCCTAAAAATAACCCTAACCCTAATAATAACCCTAAACCTAACCCTAACCCTAAAAATAACCCTAAAAATAACCCTAACCCTAAAAATAACCATAACCCTAAAAATAACGCTAAAAATAACACTGATGCCATGCACGGAAAGGCCCCCGGATGGCAGCAGAAAATAGCATTTAATAACTTCCACTCTAGCACGTACTTGGGTGTTATTGCCAAAATAAACACCAGATGGCGGTAGAATACATGTTAATGATGACTTAACTTGCTTGCTATTTGAAAATTTGGGCACGAGATGGCAACAAAGAATTACGTTTAATTACTTCTACTCTGCCGTACGCTTGGATGCTATTCCTAAGATGACCAATAGATGGCAGCAGAAAATATCTTAATGTTAATTTACACTAGCTTGCTAATTTAAAAATTGGCCACGAGATGGCAGCAGAGGATAACATTTGATTGCTTCCAGTCTGCGATGCATTCGGATGTTATTCCCAAATTGGCCACTAGATGGCAGCAGAAAATATCTTAATGTTTATTTACACTAGCTTGCTATTTAAAAAATTGGCCACGAGATGGCAGCAGAGGATAACATTTGATTGCTTCGTCTGGCATGCATTAGGATGTTATTCCCAAATTGGCCACTAGATGGCAATAGAAAATATCTTAATGTTGATTTACATTAGCTTGCTATTTTAAAAATTGGCCACGAGATGGCAGCAGAGAATAACATTTGATTACTTCCACTCTGGCATACACTCGGATGTTATTCCCAAAATGAACACTGGATGGCAGCAGAAAATGTTAATGATAACTTACACTTGCTATTTTAAAAATTGGCCACGAGATGGCAGCAGAGAATAACATTGGATTACTTCCAGTATGGGATACACTTGCATGTTATTCTCAAGATGCCCACTGGATGGCAGCAAAAAACATATTAATAACTTAAAGTAGCTTGCTATTTTAAAAATTGACCACGAGATGGCAGCAGAGAATAATTTTTAAGCACGACCTTTGCATGTAAGTGAAAATGTTATTCTTTGATGCCATCTGGTGGATACTTTTGGAATATCAAGACAATAACAATAACAATGACGATGTTTTGGAATAACGCCCATTTCTGTCGCCGTGAATATTCATTTTATTCTGCCGGCCATTGGGAATTGTGGGGAAAACAAAGAACATTTTTAAAAGAATCCTTTCAACTGCTTTCTCGTGTGCACTATCAACACAATAACTGATGGTAAGTCATCGAGAAAAATTCTTCTGCCCTGCCGTCTTGTGTATCTTAGGAAAATAGTAAGGTCACATCCTGAAAATTTATGCTCTGCTGCCATCTCGTAACTATTTCGAAAATAACGAGCAAATGTA
>NW_011889350.1:102150-102389 GCF_000151845.1 Pteropus vampyrus
CCAACACTAATCGAGGAAGCCTAACAAATCTCACTAGCTGATAAACTAGCAGTCATCCAGTAAACCAAACCGCAATACCAAATAACTCTAACGACCGGTAAGCCTGAGCAAACATCGACAATCTCGCCATTAAGGTTTAACCCATCATCACATAACCTTCTTTTCTAAACACACTCTCTCTATATACACTTCCCCTCTCACTTTCATAGGCTCACCCTCACCCTATCCCATAACCCTAA
>NW_011889350.1:102439-104562 GCF_000151845.1 Pteropus vampyrus
CGTAACCCTAACCCTAACCGTAAAGATAAATCAACCTTTAAACTAAACCTAATCCGAACTCTAAAGATAACCCTAAACCTAACCCTAAATTTTAAGGTAACAATAACCTTAACCTTAACACCTTTTCCTAGAACTAATGATAAATCTAACATTAACTCTAAAACAAATCTAACCCTAATCATAACCCTAACATTAAACCGAACCCTGAACCTAACTCTAAAAATAAATCTAATGCTAACCATAATTCTAAAGCTAACCCTAACACTAACCTTAACCTTGATCCTAACCCTAACACTAAAACTTATCCTAACCCTAATTCTAAACCTAACCCTAAATTATACACTAACAATAACTCTAAAACTAACATCTTACCCTAACCCTAATCATAAACTTAAAGCTAACGCTAACCCAGCACTAACCCTAATCCTAATGCTAACCCCAACCAAAACCTAATCATAACCCTAACCCTATACTAAACCTAATCCAATCCCTAACGATAACCATAACCCTAACTTAACCTAAACGCTAATTCTAAGTATAACATTAATTCTAACTCTAAACTCTTACCCTAATCCTAACCCTAACCCTGACTCTACCATAAAACTAAAGCTTATCATAAACCTAATTCTAACCTTAACCGTAGCACTAACCCTAACCCTGAGCCTAATCTGAAAAAATTAAACTAATCCTAAACCTAATTCTAAACCTAACCGTAAATTTTACAATAACAATAAACCTAACTCTAACCCCTTATTAACACTATCGCTAAGCCTAAATCTAACCTTAACTCTAAAGCTAACCTTAACACTAACCAAAACCTAAACCTTACCTTAACCATAACCCTAAATATAAACCGAGTGCTAAACTAAAACTAACCTGAACACTAACGGCAACCCTAACCCTAAGCCTAAATCTAACATTAACCCTAAATCTAACCTCTTACGTTTAACCTAATCATAATCATAAACCTAACCCTAGACCTAAAGTTAACCCTAACCTTAACACTATCCCTAACCCTAACCCTAAACTTAACAATAAACCTAACCCTAACCTTAACTTTAACCTTGATCCTAACTCTAAAACTAAAGGTAATCCTATCCCTAATTCTAACCCTAACCCTAACCCTAACCCTAACCCTAACCCTAACCCTAACCCTAACCCTAACCCTAACCCTAAACTATAGCTAACCCTAACCCTAACACTAACCCTATCCCTAAGCATAACCCAAACCTACCCTAACTCAAACCATAACGGTAACACTAAAATAACCTTACCCTAACCCAAACCTGAAACTCTAACACAAACCCTAATACTAACCCTAACCCTAAACCTAAACCTACACCTAATCCTAACCCTTTATTGTAACAATAACTCTAAACCGAATCTTAATAGAAATTCTGATCCTAATGCTAAAACTAAAGGTAAAATTATATGTAACACTAACCCTAACCCTAACTCTAACACTAATCTAAAACTAACCCTAAACCTAACACTACCATAAACCTAATCCTAAGCTAAACCTAACCTGACCCTAACTCCAAACCTAACCCTAAACCAAATTCTAACCCCAACCTAACCATAACCCTAACGCTATCATTAATCCTAACTCTAACCTCTGACACTAAACTGAAACCTACACCTATCCCTAACCCTAAATCTAACCCTAAAACTAATCCTAAACCTAACCCTAACGCTAAACCTAAACCCTTCTTCTAACCCTAACCCTAAAACTAACCCTAAGCCTACCACTAATGATAAACTTAAACACTAACCCCAATCAAAAATTAATCCGAACCCTAACACTAATACCTATTCTAACACAAACTACTTACCCTAACCAGAAACCTAACCCTAGAACTAACACTAAACCTAACCCTACCCTAACTCAAATCCTAACCCAAATTCTTACACTAAATCGTACACTAAAAATTAACCCAAACCCTCACCCCTTAGCCTAAATCTAACCCTAACCCTTACTTTACTCTAAAATTAAACCTAACCCTAACCCAAAACCTAACCCTACACATAATCATAAATATAACTCTAACTTTAACACAAAAATTAACCCTAACACAAATGTTAACACTAACATTAAGCCTACTCCTGATCCTAACCCTTAAACT
>NW_011889351.1:0-212918 GCF_000151845.1 Pteropus vampyrus
GGATACCACAAAGCTGGTCTCGCTTTGCCATAATGTGACCATTTAAGACTCTAAAGGGGCAGTGACTTTTCCAGGAAAGAGCTTCCAGGTGTCCTCCCACTTCTGCACCTCCTATGGGGCTACAAAGAGCAGGGTCAAATGGTGGCATCAGATGCAAATTCTGGACCGGAGCTTGCTAGATTTCTAAAGGGCTAGTACAGACTGAGGTTGGAGGTCACGAGAGAATGAGGGGGTAGTGTCTTTTGTGCCCCTTGGCCACCCAGACCCCCATCCTCCTTGACCCGATCCACTGTTGTCAAGACCGGAGAATGGAGATATAGAACATTAACGTATGTCAAGTATAAGTGAGTGGCACCGAGGGGCATAATCTGTTTTTCTAATATGACCACAAGCAGAGTGTTAGAAGAATTAGGCCGACAGCTGCTGGTCCCCCTCCCCCCCTTCTGGCCCCCTCCTCGCTCTCCCTCTCCCTTCCTCCTCGGCGTTTGCACACACCAATGGTAGCAGAGCCCTGCTCGCGATTTCTCTTAATCTTCCTCCGCCATCCTGCGCTCTTTCCGCAGGCGGTGCTGCGAAGCCGGCAGAGCCCCGCGTCACACCTTACTGCTCTCTGAGATTGCTCCACAGAGAGCTCAAGGAGATGGCAATTCGGTGCTGATGCCGGCTGGCAGCAGTTGGGAGAGGGGAAGGAGGAGAGAGAGGGAGGAGGGGAGGGGGAAAAAGTTGGCACGGATACCAAGTTTTTCCCTAGAGAGACTGGGGGGGCGCGAGAGAAGAAGAGAGAAAATGACACAGAGGAAAGGAAACAAGGAAAAAGGGGGGAGGGGGAAGGGGGAGGGAGAGAGAGAGAGAGAGAGAGAGAGAGAGAGAGAGAGAGAGAGAGAGAGAAATATGAATTTAAGTTCTCTCAGACATCCACATGTAGGCATCCCTACCCCACCTCACTCATGACCCTCTAAAGATCACACCACCCAGTCAGGGTTCCCACCCATCCTCTGCCATACCCCAACCCTCACACACACTCCCAGCCAACCTGGAAGTGAAAACGGCCCAGGCATGTTGTGTGTATTTGTGCAAGTGTGCGTGTGTGTGTATACGCCTGTATGTTGTCTGTTTTGGATCGCAGTAGAATGCAGTATGTAAATGAGATGGTTATTACCGCAATGTTCATCAAGCTGAGCCGAGAAGACATTAATAGCCTGATGAATATGCATGTGAATTTGTTAATTAAGTTAATTATTCTGCTGAAAATGCATTCGTCTTCCAAGGACATTTTCCCAATGATTTTTACATGCTCTAGCCATTAGTCATGCTATATTTTATCAGGGAAATGAGTTTGCTTAAGTTGTAAAAAAAAAAAAGAGAGAGAGAGAGAGAGAGAGAGGGAAGAGAAATAGAGGGAATAAAAGGAAGAGGGAAACAAAATGAAAGAGGAAGGAGGAAACTGTGTTGAAGTTGAGAGTGGAAAGGCATCTGAGGCCAGCCTGAAGTTTGAGGCCCAGTTGGGCTTTTGAAGCCTGCCCTCAATTTTTATGGGTACCTTACTCTACAATTTTTTGCCCTTTTTTTGATGACAAACTTTTTTTTTCCAGTGCCAAATTTCCAACACATTAATTAATTGTTGTAGCCAATTAACTGTAGTTGTGCAAATGAGTTTAGCACTAATTACCATGCAGTGCCTGTAATCACATAAAAAACTTGCTGAGAGAGAGAGAGAGAGAGAGGGAGAGAGAGAAAGGGAGAGAGAGAGGGAGAGAGGAAGGGAGGAGAGGGGAGGGGAGGAGAAGGGAGAGGAATGGGAAAGGAGTGGTGGGAGGAAAGGAGGGGACCTGGAGTAGAGGCAGTCAAGGAAAGGGAGTAAGTGGGGGTCCTGAGATTTCCTCATTAGGAGTCATCTTGGCTCCAAGGGAAGATAGATGTCTCCTAGCTATATTCAGGACCTCTGACAAGCAGGAAATTTCAGCAGGAATAAGAGGTGGTAAAGTGGTCTCCCTTGTACCTAAGAACTTTCAACCAAACATAGATGCAGAATGGATATCTCTTGTTTTAACAATGCAGTGTAGTCCCTATAAATCCTGATGGCCTCAGTGTTTATGCCCCATGGCTAGAATTACTGGGTAAGGATGGTGGGTACCACTGGGAGAAGATGTGCCATTTTAGATGGACCAAGGGAGATGGAGAAGAGTGATATGTCACTTAGCCTGGTTCTGGAGCCATAAGTAGATACAGAAAATTGTTATGAGTCCAGAGTCACTGGAATAGGCCAAGGGAGCAATGGTAACATCAACTATAAAAGAGCCAGTTTCAGCAGGAGGTGGGAGGAGGCAGCCTTTGGCCAGACACAGCTCCCAGGAGAGGAGCCAAACCTTCTCTCCTACAAGTTGGCATCTCTACCATCCATCACGTCTGGGCCAATTCTAGGTTTCCACTGTCAGAGTCAACCAGTGCCCAGAGGCTGAAGGACAGACCAAACGATTTCTCCAGCTCCTTCTGACTTAGTTGGAGGGAAAGAGAAGTGGTGAAGTCAGGACTAAACGCTGGACTGGCATTTTTGCTTCCACTCTGCTCTCTTTCTGTACCATGTTCCAGACACTGAGTCTGCCCAAGGTGTATGTATGTGTGTGTAAATGAATTGTAGTTCCCCTCACTGCCACCAAAAAAAAAGAAAAGGCACTGTATCTCCCTTACCCCTCCAGAGTAGAGGGCTCATTCATTGTCATGGGCCTCAATTTCCTTAGACCTCACCAGAGATACAATTAACTTCACATTTCTAAGACAACCAAAGGCTAGATCCTCCCTTTCCCAATAGGCCCACAGACCATGTGGGCAGATTGCTTATGGGCTCCATCCACTTCAGCCTTGTTCCTCCCAGGCAAAGGGGAAGCAATTTCAAGGGCACATGCCATATTGCCCCTACTCTATGATACTGCTGCTCTTCTAACCTATGAACCAAATTAGCTGCAAGCACCTGAATTGACCCAGGCTGCTCCAATACTCTTCTTGCCTTCAAGTACACCCATTCCAATACACCCATTCCACAGCAAACTTAATCATGGTCTGAGAAAGCTTGGTGTAGTGAAAGAGCCCTATTATCTTGGGTTCTAGGCTCTTCTTAGCCATTTAACAGCATGTGATCATGGGAAAATCATTTACTATGAGCCTCAATTTTCCTCACCTATGAAATGGAAATAATAATAGTGCCATGTCTGAAGGGTTAAGAAGCTTAATAATTGTGAATATAAAACACTGAGCACACCAAGTAAAATGAGCTAATACATTGTTTCCTAATGAGTACAAAGTGAGAGTACAAAGTATCCTTTAACAGGTGAATGGTTAAACAGACTGTGGTACATCCATATCATGGAATAAATATAAGGACTGAACTATTGATAACATACACAAACTTGAATGGATTTCCAGGGAATCATGCTTAGTGAAAAAAGCTAAAAAATCCTAAAAAGTTATAGAGTGTATCACTCCATTTTTAAAATGACAAAATTTAAAAAGTAGAGGATAGATTAGTGGTTGCCAAGGGTTAAGGAAGGGGTGAGATGGGAATGATTATAAAAGGGCAACATGAGGAATAATTATGGTGTTGGAACTATTCAGTATCTTGACTGTAGTGGTAGATACACGAATTTATACAGGTAATAAAATTGCATAGAACTTAATACACGCACACACATGAACAAGTAAAACAAGAAATCTGAATAAGACTGGTGGATTATATCAATATCAATATTCTGGTTGTGATATTACACTGTAGTTTTTGCAAAATCTTACTGTGGGTGAAAGTAGGAAAAATGTACAAGGGATCTCTGTACCATTTCTTACAACTGCATGTGAGTCTACAATTACCTCAATTAAAAAAGCTATGATAGATTATTAATGGCTCTGCTGGGTATAGGAGGGAGAAGGGGCTGCCCTTGTGTTTCCATTGCAGAATTCCAAAGAGGAAGATTAAAAAATATTATTCTCATTAGGGTACATCAGTAAAATGATCATAATCATGGGGAGGGAGGATATTTGTATCTGTTGACCCAATAATTCCATTTCTTGGAATCTACTACAAAAAAATGCATGAAGTTTTATGTGTTAGAATATTTACTGTGGTATTATTTAGAACAGTAAAAATATCTAAAGGATTAAAAATAGGGGATGAGGCTTATAAATCATAGCACATCTAGGTAATAAAAGTCTATAGATTTTAAACATACTTTAAAAAAATACACCCAGCACAATGCCTGGCACATAGTAGGCACTCAATAAATGGTAGTTCTTTTCACTTTACTGCTATGTTCTGGCTATCCAAAAAGCTAATGTAGGTAAATGTACTTAATAAACTATAAAGTGCCTGGCAAATGCTAGTGTTCCTATCCTAATGACTTATTCTCTCCCAGCTCCCCTCCTAGATGAAGCTGTAATTCCAGGCACAACACTGCCTAAGGTGCTCCTAGCTTGAGAGGAATGGGAATGGGGGAACTGACTTCTTGGGGAGTCTGACTCAAGGGATTGGGGCTATTTCCTTTCCAGGAGACTGCCACCACCAGCTCCACACTATGAAGAAAACTACGGACATTCTCCCCAGCATATACACGTACACATATCTGGCCTATAATTTCAGGGGACTCATGGAGTCTTTGAAGCAATGTCAGCCCTGCTGACTCCATAAAATAGATTCTATTGCATCAGCAACTGCTGACTTAGCACCTACTCAGTATCAGGCACTGTCCTAGGTACTTTACATACATTATTTCACTAAATTCTCTCCACAATCTTAAGAGGCTGTTCATCTGAATTTCAGACAAGGAAACTAGGGCTCAAAGGGGTTAAGTGACTTACCAAGGTAGCAGAGCTGATAGCACATAAATGGAAGCAGTGGCACTGGAACCCAAGGCTGTGTGCCTCCAAAACTTGTGAACTAACCACCATGCATGCTATATTTAGAAGGACTGAGAAGGGGTGCATTGTGTGAAAACTGCACGAGGATACATCTGAAGGAGCTCCAGAAAAGTAACCCTGTTCTTCCAATGCCCATTGGGTAGGCACAGACTTAAATACACCCCAGGCAGAAGAAAACTCTCTGAAGAGAAGAAGTAGGCCCATTCTGAAGTCTTACATCTCATAAATAACTTTTTCCATATGCTTAACCTCTATCCTTTCTACTAAAATCTGGTCCCTTTCCTCTCATTTCTAGTGGGGATGGTGAACTTATGACATGGTGCCCCTCCACAAAAGGTCCTAGGTCAGGAAGGGGATAGAAGAGCTGCTTCTTTCTCAGTTCTGTTGAGGCCATGACTAGGATGCATTAGTCCCTTTGGTCTCCTGGATCTGCCCCAAGGTATCAAACCAAAAGATGAGCAGAATATGGACCAGGAAAAGCAGAAAGGAGTAGCCTAAACAGACCAAGGAGACCAGCTTGGAGGATGGCCTCCTTGTCTCTTGGGACCTCAGTGCCAGGCTCGGGGTGAAGTTAAGGTGAGCAGTTTTTCCTACCAGGCCCAGCAGCCAGCTTCACGTTTGACATCTACCTAGCTGTGGAGGTCTACCCAGCATCCCTCATGCCAGAGCCTCTTGTTTTTCTAGCTATGACATCTCTATAGAGAGGAGGGGACTGGGGGTTCTGCCACTTGGTATTTACTCCTCCTGTTTCAATATTATCTTGCTGGACTTGCTCAGAACCAGGCAGCCCAATTGGGGGCCTTAGAGATGCCTAGGGTAGAGAATAACCTAGTGAAGAGGATGTTGGCATCTCAAGGCTAGGTCCAAAGCCCTTTTTCTGAATGCGAGAGCCAGAAGGACAACTGGGGCCTGAGTCTGGACACATAGATTGGGGAGGGTAAGTCTCATCCCTCCCTGAATCTGTCCCTCCATCCTCCATACACTATTTTACCCTGCTGGGGCCCAAGCATACCCACTGATTACTTTGGCTTCCCTCACCACCCACTCTATGGATATGAGAGGGTTAAAGGCATGGTATGGGCAAGCTATAAATTTCCTATCAGTGTGGGGAGAGTAGAACTGTTGGCAGGGAGGGGGCTGGGCTGGGGGGAAGGGGGAGCTGGGAAAAAGCCAGGAGGTTGTCTCTAGGTAACAATAAACACTGCAAGCAAGGAGCAGCTGTTACACTTACTCTCTCTGCATCACAATGCTGAAATAACACTAATAAACCAGTGTGCCCAATGCAAAGGCACATACGCATTTAGGGCTGGGTTCCACTGCACCCCTAGGGCTGCCCTCTGCTTTGAGTCAGGGCCTTTGATGCCCATGGACATACAAGTCTTGGCCTGGCTATACTTGTGGGGAGGATGAGGACTGATGAATCAGTCTCAGAGTCAGAGTGGTCACAGAGGCTGGGGATTCTGGGTTCAGATCCTGGTGGCATTTCCTGGTGGAAAGAGTTCAAATGGGATAACTAACTTTTGGCTGGGAGTTGGGAGGAGAGGAGGAGAGTGAGAGAGAGAAAAGTGTAGGGAACAGACAACTACTTACCACGTCTTCTTAGATTGGAAGGGATGAGATGGCCAGGACTGGAGTTGGCTGAAGGGAGTTGGAAGAAAAGGGGGAGCCAAGGAGAGATTTGAGAAAGAGAAGCATGTGATATTGAGTGAAGCTTCTATCTCTCACTCACTCACACGCCCTTGTATCTCCCCCGAACCTGGTACACCCAGCCTTCCCCTCACAGCACCATTTTTATATCAGAGCTGGGCGACTGTTGGTTTAGTTCAGGACTGAGCTTTATTATGAGTGTTCCAGGGGGGTCCCCTGGACTCCTGATGCCGTCAGGGAGAGCTGGGGGGGGGGCAGGCAGGTGGTGGAGTTGATCCCATGTCCCTACACAGAGTGACTGGTCTGTCCCTTTCTCCAACCAAAATCATCTCTGGATCTCTAGGAGCATCCCAGCAGAGGGCCCCTCACCTCAGCTGGAGAGCAGAACCACCAGCAATGAAAGAAATAGAAATAGGCACATGAATAGTCACTTTGTCAGAGAACTCCCCTCCTCTTAGCCCATCCCTCTCTGAATTTCGAGGGAGGGTAATTATTATGTATCCGGACACACTGGTATCCAAGATTCTGTTTTCCTCTGCTGAAACAAGGAGGCCCCTGGGGCTGTGTTCAAAGGCATGGGTGGTTCTCCTGGTCCACTGTCTAGCCCCTTTCTGCTGGTGTGATCTCGAATTTAGTATCCTATCATCCCCCTGATTCGAAAAGAATGGAGAAGATGCACTTTGACAGCCTGGCCTGTAAGGGAAGAGGGAATCAGCACCTTTAAAGATCTATGATGCTTATTTTCAGGTAAGAGACCAGTGGTACTCCTTCCAGGTTCTGGTCTTATAATGGTGCTTAAAAAAAAAAAAAAATTCCTAAGTCATGTGGTATTAGCTGGGTACCCAGAGCTCTGGGCAGGCATGTGAGGGTAGGGAGAAGTAGCTGTGCCTGCCTGGAAAGCACCTCTTCTGGAAGGTGCTCAGGAGCACTGAGCTGCCCCAGCACATGCGGACGCCCAGTACCCTCTGTGCAGCCAACGGTTACAGTAAAGGCAATAACTGGCCTCTCTTATCCTTTCCTCACTAGTAAGCCTCTCAGTGAGAATGCTCAGCCTTTTCTGCTCTCTTTCTCATTTCTCTCTCTTCTTTCATAGCTAGGGGCTTTCCTTGCCCCACAATCCAGATGAGAAACCTTCATCTACAGAGCTCAGAGTGAAGGAGAAATGGGCAAAAGACAGCTCTAACAGGCCTGGGCTCCCTTCCCCACTGTTGTTTTCATGAACCACCCCCACTGCTATGAGTCACCAGAACCTTGAGCTCAGCTGAGCTGCCAGCAGCCTTCTTTCTCCCTGCCTCCTCTAGCTAGGCAGATATGCACCCAAAAGGCCCCAGAGCCCAGCATCTTCCTACTCGAAGGGCCAGAGCCCCCTTCTTTATCTCTAGGAATATGCAACACAGACACATTGAGATGAGTGAGCAAAGAAGTACAAGAGACCCCACCATGTTCTGTGTGCTGGAGCAGAGAGCCGGCTGCCTGCACGGCAGAGCAGGATTGCCAGCCAGTAGAGTTGGCACACTTGGGCACACAGCTTTGTTGGCATGAGAGAGGGGGCACAGGAGAGGATGGGGTAAGGAGGCTGTTTCAGGAGCAGGCATCTCCTCCTTGCTCCCTCTCTGGTCACTGTTTCTTCTCCTTGGCCTCTCCCTGGATGCTGATGGACATCATGGCACTGCCACCTCTGAGATGCCTTCTTTCCCTTCCTCCATGGCTTTGGGGGTATCTGCATGACAATCTTCAAGGTATCAGAGTAGGAGGTTTATATATCCAGATCTCTCTCCACCCAGTGGAACACACTGAAGGAGAAGGAGGAAGGGGGTCCTATCAGAGTACACGCTAAACCCTGGGCTAATAATGAGCTCCTCTCCAAACTGCAGGGGATTCTGGGTACTGCTACTTCTGTGTTCCACTTACTTCAAGTCTATCCCTCTTTCCCTGCAAAGGCTCAGGGTTTCTTCTGGATTCCAGAGCAGGATCTGACTCCAGGGCTGTAGATCTGGCACCCTTGGCTAAACCTTGGGAATATGAGGCAGGGCTGGTGGGACCTGGAGGAAGGGAGGCCCTGTTCCTTAGAGAAACATCCAGAATCTAGACTGAATTCTTTAAGGACCTTTTAGCCCGTCAAATATGCTTCCAATGTTGGTTTGGAGGAGGGGTGGACAAGGAGTGAGAAAGAGGATCTCTAAAAGCCTGACATCCTCTCCCCTTTTTCTTCACTACATACTCTTCTCTACTGCTGTGTTTCAGAAGAAAAACAGCAGCTCTGCAAACAGAAGCCATCTAATAAATCCCCCGAAAGATATTCAATATGAATGGTTTGCCCTATGGTAGGCAGCCAGCCTCACAGGTGAGACTACAGGCCTCTCAGTTTCCAAATTTTCCCTTTTTATCTTCTCCCCACTTTCAAGCTTCTTCCTCATCTCTCCTGACAAGAGAATCTTCCTTGGCACAGAGAAGTTCAACTCCCTGGCACAGTTCTCTTCCCCTACCGGCCGGCCATCAGAAGCAATGAAGGAGCTAGATAGATCCTTTCCAGACTGTTTTGGGGGGATATGAGGGGACCCTTCTCATACTGTTGGCAGTAGAGAAGGCGGAGAATCAGACGGCCAAGGAGATGACCCTGAGAGTCTAAGGACAGGGCAGAACGAGGCTGGAGACACTTAAGAGAGGCATATCCTGGTCTTCCCCAGGATCTTTGCAGATATAAAATGGGGTACTATGATAGACGAGAAGACAATTCTGGGAGTGGGGAAAGGTGTTGGGGCTTGGAGGGTGTGATAAGTTTCTAACCACACTGCTTTCCAACCTCTGTGCCCATCCTTGCCCTAACCTCAAACTATGAAGCATAGAACAAAGAATGTTGAATTTTTTGAGGAAGAAGATGCTAGGAAATGCCACCTTTGGCAAACTGGTGGGAAAGTCCCTTTTCTCCTTAGCCCTAGTGTCTGAACAGTGAAGAAGCAGGAAGGTGGAGATGGGGAAAGCTAGAAGAGTGCCCTTCTCTCCAGTGTACACCAACATCACACAACCAGATGGGGCCAACAAAGAGCTCTGGGGCCATGGCACCACATGAAAGCAACGGTATTTCTGACTCAGCTTTCAGAGCCTTCAGTTTTGTTTCTGTCTCTGTTCTCAGCTTAGACATGGATAAGAGGTATAAGACCACTGCTTGTTACATTTTCTGGCTTAATTTTCTCTAGCAGCTTACATTGCATCGGGGAAATTTGTGATAAAATCTCACAAAAAGCTCAATCTTTAGTCATCATTGGGGGATTTAATTATAGGTTAAAGAACTGGGATTGTTAGTGTATTTCCTTCCCTGTGGACCTTATAGAATATGATAAAATCCTAAGGGAACTGGGGCAATGAGGGATCTGTCTGCTTAGAAGCAATGGAATGGATGAGATGACCCCTGGAACAAGCTGTATGAGGGAAATGTCCCCCCAGTAATGCACCTGCCCGATTCCCTTCCATTCCTTCCAGGACTCAGGGGCCAGAGATGTGAGACTGGTGGCAACAGAGAATAATATCCTGCCAACCCTCTTCCCTTGACTTTCCTCCCCACACCCTACCTACCTACCTTTCCCTGTGTTCCCAGGAACTCTCCAAATCCAGGAACACAAAGCAACACCAGGACAGGATTCAACTAATTTCCCCTCTCTGGGTCTCTGTTTCCACATCTGTAAAATGAAGTGCACGGCAAAATGAGCTCCAAGTTCTTTTTCTTGCAACAGTAAGGTTCTATGATTCATACCTCGAAGGCACCAGGCCTCGTTTGCATGCTGTTCTGCATGTAATCTCCATGGCATTTATTTTATGTCCAAACGTACAGAAATATCTCTGAACCCTGCCCTTTTTCCTCTCACCACAGTCTCTGGTTCTATGGTCCCTGGCTCTTGTCCTCTCTCTTCAAAGCTCTGACCCCACCTTCCTTTCACAGTTTTACAGCACTCACTGGGACAAGCCCAACTGAACAAAACCCTAGGAGCAAGAAAAGAGCCTTACCTAATATCCTGGCTGCAATTCTGGGCCCCAGACCTGAGTCAATCGGTACAGTTCCATCCTTTTTGGAGGTTCTGGCAGCTGGGGGGAAACCCTGGCACCTCTCCTCAGTGCCTCCCCTCCTCCTCCACCTCACCATTCTCCATGCCAGAACACAAAGTGGCCAGTGATTGATGGGCCTGGGTTCCTGGTAACCGCACCCAGTGGCCCAATCCTCCTCCCTTACCCAATCCCTCCCCTGTCCCTATTCAGAGATCAGATTGTCTCATGTTGGTCCCTGAGGTCCCATTAATTAAAAATACATCCAATTAAATGGCAGGTGAAAACGTGCTATTGGAGCTCTCCACCCCCCTGCCCCAGCTTGATGCCCCCTCCCCTGAAGGCTCAGCTGTGCTTTGAGCTGAGAAAAAAAAAGAGAGAGAGAGAGAGAGAGAGAGAGAGAGAGAGAGAGAGAGAGAGAGAGAGAGGAAGAAAGAGGGAGAGAGAAGAGGAAGACATAGGGGTTGGGGGTATGGCAGTGCGAGGGGGGGTGCTATTTGAACCTCTGCCAGGGTAGCATGTGCCAGCCTGGGAGGGTGGCACTGTGCCCTGGTGTCTAATTTCTAGAGGTGTGAGTAGGTTCAGTCAGCTGGGTACCCACCTCCATTTTCTTTAAAGGGGCAGAGGGAAGTCAAAGGGCATGGCTAGCTATGCTGCCCTCCTTCTGGGCTTAGTGGGTGAAGGGCAGAAGTGTAAATGGTAGAGGGCCATTAGGTGGGATGTGTGATATTCAGGGGTTGGAAGAGTTTGAGGCCTCCATTCTTGGCATATCCCTGCTCTTCCTCACATTGCAAAGAAGATAAAGAAGAGCCGGCTAGGACTCAGGTGGCAGGGCATGGCAATGCTCCCAAGCCAGGCTGTGCCTACTTCTGCCCACAGGAAAGCAGAGGAAAGAACAGAGGGATGGAGAAGGAAGGAGCCATAATTTGTGTGGGAGCAGATGGGTCAAATAGGATAAAATATACAAGGATGGACGTTTGTGTGGGCACCACATTCCCCAGCACCTCACAGGTAAGACAGTCTAGATGGATTTGTTCTGTTTGCCCTTTCTCTAGGCAAAAAGAAACAGCAGTAGTGTGAAGTCACTTCGACCTGGCTGCCTGGCAGGCTGTGAGGTATTTCCCTTGAGCACTGATAACTCTCATTCTCTTCCACACTTATGATGTCCCCAGCATTTTGTCAGATAAGGCATCTGCCCCTCCACCGTCTGCCCCTTATAAAGCCCTCCCTCTGACCCCAAGCAATGCAAAGCTCATGGGCACTGAGAGCTGTCAGGAGAGGAGCTAGGAAAGAAGGGGTGACTAAGGGTGGCACTCAGAATCCAGGAAGGAGTGGGGGTGCTTTTCTGACCCAGAGCTCCCGTCTGGCCTCCTTGGCAGCCTCAGTACCTCCTCACTTCACTTTAACGCTAATTGGAGATTTTAATCTGCGCTGCTGCTCTGCTCGGGGTGCTGGGGGGAGCGCCAGCTGTGCAGTAATTCCAGCAGCACCGACTGTTTAATCAAGCTGTCCTCCTGGGGAGGGGCCCTCGGGCATGGGGGTAGGAGGGAGGAGGAGAACCTCTGTCATCCCTTAGCCTATTCAGCCTGGAAGGGCTTCATAGAGACTAAGGATCAATTGTGTGGTACCTCATCCCCATAAGGGCCCCATGGCCACTTGAATCCATGGCAGAGCCACTACACAATATAGGGTCAGTATGAGGCTCATGGGTCAAAGCAGCCCCCCTCCCCACCCTGCTTTCTGACACCTTTTTTGACTCAGAGACCTGGGGTGTCCTGGGGTATCCTCCAGCCACTCAGGCTGCAAACATCCACTAAACCATCTTGAGCTCTGCAGGTTTGTGCTGGGGGAGGTGATGGGAGCACAGAGGCTGAACTTCCCCACCTTATCTTCAGTCCTCTCTCCAACACACTCTTACTAACAAAGATACTTCTCTTAAAACAATTCTAAGAGATTTTTCCTCTGAAAACCACAGGTACCCCACCCTCCAGGCTAAAAAAGTGACTGTCTTGGAGGCAGGACAGTGGGGTGGACAGCTGGAGGCAGCTACACTCTGAGGTGAGAGAAGCACTTGTGCAAGGTGTTCAGTGCCTAGAGCTAGGGCGCTTCCCAAGTTCAGCTGGGAACATACTGAGATACCAGGATACTAGGGAAGTGTTCAGGGTATCAGGAATTTTTAAGGAAAAACAAATGGTACTAATTATTCTTTTTGCTTTTTAGGTACCAGCCTCAGGCTCTGTTGGGGTCTTTCTGACCTCTGTCTTGGGGAAAGGGTGCCCCCATTGGCCAAACTCTGTCTGCTAAGGGGCAGGAGTTTTAATTGGTCAGCAGCACCCTCGTGTGGCAAAAACCAAGACTGCAGCTGTCCAACTGGCCCCTCAGCTTTGCCCGATCAGCCAGCCAGGTTGACAGACAGATGGGCGGGGTTATAAGTGTTGGTGCTCTCGGTGCCATCAAGGTATCCAGTACACGCTTACTGCTCAACCACTTCCAGGGACATTTCCTGCTTTCTAACACCTGCCACATCCCTCCACCCACTCCATCCTAACCCCAACTCAAGGTATGTGTCTATCAGAGGAGGGAGCACCTTACCTAGAGCTGGCACTTATTTCAGACTGCTGCTTATGCTGTCTGGATGGTAGGGGTGAAAGAGGCATTGCTGAGACAGGAGATCTAATGTCAAAAGGGTAAGCTGATGTCACCTCCAATGGCAAGAGGCTCCAGCACCCCTGCCAAATTCTCTATAGGTGCCAGACGACAGAGACAGCTGCCACCTGAGCTCAAGACAGAGCATCACCTAGTGGTGGTTTCCGGGACAGACTCTACAGAGCCTGAGATCCTTGTCCTCAAGAATGGACACCAGATAAACAAATACCTTTCCCTCAAAAGATTTAGATACTCTCCAAGGATGCCAGGCCACTGAGCAGAATGCACATATGGGGCTTTGGACAAAGAGAAGGGCTGCCTGTCATTAGACCTTTCCTTCCAGTGTCAAATACCATCTGTTTACTGGTCACTTCTTCCCGCACTCATTAAATGGGGGAAATGGTTCTGAACTACAGAAGAGGCAAAGGAGATTTAACATCAGGAAGGTCTTGCTAAAGATTAGGACTGGAAGTCACCAAGGCAGTAAGCTGAGTCTTCAAGGTCTTCCCCACTTGTTGAAGATATTTAACAGAGAGGAATATTCCAAAAGAGAAATATGACCCTGCTTGGGGTTGATGGGTAGGGAGAGGAGCACACTTACCTGGCAGCAAGAAGGGTGGGGATGGGCACTAGAGGCTGGTGACCTGCCTGGTTCTGGGCACTGAAGATGGAGAGAAGCAGTCTTGTATGTCTCTACTGGTGTCTCACACAGTGTTTGGACAAGTGGACTTCCCATCAAACCTGGAAAAGAGGTGGAGAAGCTGATGAGAGATAGTAAGAAGGGACAGCACTACCCTATCTTGACTTAGAATAACGGGAGAGACAATAGCTTCTTGGGGAAAAAGAAGGCAGGGTTATGTGTGTATGAAGTGGTGGTTAAGTGGGACAGGTGTTGTAGAGGAGAGGCTGAGAGTAACAGACATCAGCATCCCACCATAGAGGAATAACCATTAGCACAGCTATCCAAGAGGGAAGAACAGGAATGAAATGCCTGTCAGTGCCAATAAAGGGGGTAACCCTCTCTAGACAGGAGGGAGAAATTGTTCATCAGAAGGTAGGACACCATAATAGGGTCAAATAAAAAGCTAAGGAAACTCCACTGGAGATCTTTCGGAATAAGAAACTTCCCTGAGACAGTGCTTGTGTTGCGGGCGGGGGGCGGGGGGGGGGCGGGGCGGGTGTGTGTGTGTGTGTATTCGTCCCTTACAAAAGCAAACTGATGAAATTAGGTCCCTACCTGGCTTGAGTCAGGGCTCCAGATAACAGATGACTGATGGACATCACAACATTTCTCAGGGGCCATCCTTCTTCCTGCTGCTGCTACCTGTAAAAGGAAAATGACAGGTTACATTAGACATGAGACAAAGAACTAGACACTAAAGAAGGTCTTTGGTCTTTCACCGAGGAGCATGGCCTTAGTAGGTAACAGTGATTGTGATGGTCAGCATTCTTCCAATTCCCTCCAACCTGAATTCATGAAGCCCAGGCAAGATTTATGAACTTTAAGTATGCTCCCAGAGACAGTTATAACTGTTATAAGACTCCTACCTCCAAGGAACTAGTCCCTAGCCTGATAAAGTAAAAACCATGGTTCCTATTTACTTAAGAGATAAAGAATTCAACAGAAACAAAAGCTGCAAAACCCAGAATTATAAAGGGTAATGATGGTTCAAGGTCAAAGCAAAGTTAATGCAAGAAGGTGACTAGAGGAGGCCGTTTTAGATCAGATCATCAGCTTGTGTTTGAGGTTCTCTTGTCCAAAATAGCTTCTCTGAGAACTTGGAGGAGGAGGGGGGAAAAAAAAAGGTCCTATGAGACAAAAGAGATTTGAGCTTTGCAGGACAGCAAGTAGGTCTATTGTACATTCCCTAGGAATTTGAGCAAGTAGGTCTATTGTACATTCCCTAGGTAGAGATGACTTTGCAAAGGTACCAACTCCACATTCCCCCTATGCTATCAATTAGGGTATGATAGAGAAAATGTAAAGGATATGTACCAGGATCTGTCATCAGCAGACAATGTTCATTACACAGACCCCCTGCCCCTCTGACCTAGACCCATGAAATCTATCTCTAAGCAGGCCAGTAGTGCCTTTCTCCCTCCAAGGTTTTGCTTCCAGCTTAGGGATTCTTCAGCATTCCCCTCAGCTCATCAGTGGCTGCGAGGCTCAAATGCATAAACATTGGAAGGGACTTGTAGATACATCTGGGAGAGGTCCAAAGAGGGGAAGGGAGTCTTAGCACCACAGTAAGATGACTTCAGAACCTGCCATACCTATCAGCCCATTGAGCACACTATTTAAGTCTTAGGTAACTGTAGAGCCTTCCTTTAGCCTCATCGAAGGAGAAAACCAACAACCCAAAACTAAAAAATAAAAATAAAAAATAAGGGAGAGGTGAGTTCCTCCACCCCCAATTTCCCTGTAATCTCAGAGAATAACCCATTTAGAGTTCTATAATCCCTTCTCTTTCAGAGACTCCCGTTTCCCAGCAGGTGAGATGTGTTTTTCTATTCCTTCTGATTTTTTTCTATTCCTTCTGATTTTTTCTATTCTTTCTGATTTTTTCATTACAGCTGTATTGTAATTCAAAGAAGCCTGGGTTGAGATTTAGGGATAAATTCCTCACGTTGCTTGAGATCTTTTCCGGCTGTCCAACCCCCAGAGATGGTGGCAAAGTGCTCCTTGAACTTTGGGATAACTGAGGGCATCAGGTTCTTTGGCCACAGCTGCTCTTTGCTTCCCAATACACAAGAACTCCTGACTTTAAATAAAAATTACATCTGCACAATTTGCAATGCCATCGAAAAGTTAGTCTTTGAGGTAAAAATATATAAAGCTTCTGTTTTCTACTAATGTGTTTCATGTCTACCTCTCTACATCAATCTGTCCCACCCCCTCAAAATCTCATAGCTCTACCTTCATTTCCTAAAGAAGCCCAGGGCTCTCAGGAGTTGACCTTAAAGGGCTCTATACTCATGTAGGTTAAGATTCTGGCTCTTGGAATCTAGTCTTGGCTGGCTGCCACTCACTACCTCACTATGAGACTGTGGGTAAGGCACTTCCCTAAACCTGTTTCCTGCTCTGTAAACTGAGAGGTTGAATTAGGTGATCTCTTAGGGTCCCTTTCAAGATCTGGCCATCTATGATTCTATAAGGGAGGACACAAGTGTATTTCTATTAGGAAGTGAGACATTCCTGCCCTTCACACCTTCTCTCTGGGCCAATGCAGGAAGAAGCTCCCCTGTAGATGCCTGCCTTTCTCATGCTGGCTTAACTAAGGGACAAACAAGTGAGTCCCAGTAGGAGGCCTTCCTTTAAGTGCCAAACTCCTTTTATCACAAAGAAAAGATATTAAGAAGGTGATCTAACTCCAATCCCGAATCTTGATAAAGCAGATAGGAGACAAGGTAAGTAACTATATTGGGCAGGAAAGAGTATAAGTGTGCCTCCTCCCACCCCCATGCCCCCAGCATACACCCTAGACTGTTTAAGAGTCTGAGCACATACCTGGCTTTGCCCTAGAGAACCCCATATAAGTAGTGGCAGCTTATCCAATACAACTGTGTGTGGATGAAATAAGCAAGCAAAGACATGTGTAAACACATCCAGAGCATCAACATAAATATCCTAACAATACACATACTCACTCCTATTCTCTCCTACTTTAGGCCTATATGTGTCTTGTAAGAAGCCATGGTGGGAGGGGACACCACATCCCAGTCTTCCCCCTTCCCAAAGTCAGAAAGGAAGACAGCAAGACAGGAGCTACTTGGCTTCCTATAAATTGTTTTGTCCTTCCTCACAGCTGCAATCAGAAGCTAAGGGCTCCCGCAGGCCTTGTTCTGATCTGCTGCAGGCGATGGAAGGTTTTTGAAACGGAGAGGACTTGGCTGCGGCCCCGTTTCAGCTGCCATTGGGGCTGGCTAATGGGCTCATTCGGGAAGACCCCCGCCTGCCGCACTAAAGAGTCCCCCGCCGACCCCCTCCCCAGTCCCAACCCAATTAATAAATGGGGGCTCCCACTTTATGGCTCTGGGAGCAGGAACCAGAGATACAAATGACCCCCAGGGAGGGACAAAAAAAGGCCTTCCAAGAATCAAGCCAGAGAATTGTGCATCCACAGGCACATGCTGCCACAGGCTAGTCATATCCCATTCCAAAGCATTAAAGGAGAAGAAACTGGCAAAAAAACAAAAACATCCTGGATTTTCTTTCCCAGATGTGGAGCAGGAGAGCATTCTTAAAGTCTGTGGGCACATACATACTAGGAGCAATAAACTCTCTTTTACCTAGTTTTCCAACTACTATTTTCCAGGGGCAGCACCCCCTCTTAGACTCTGCAGTACTAAACATAGACACATCCCATCAAGTGGTTAATAAACACTTCCTATTTCTTAAAACTGCTACCTCTTTCATCACCATCAACAGTATAAGTATGTCCTGGGGTCATCATCTTCATGCTATCTTTTATTCCTCAGCTCACATCCAAACTATCAAGGTTTCCTAATTCCTGTGGACCCACTTCCTTTCTTCTCATTCCCTTGTCTTACTCTAGTGCAGGCCGTCAGGGCCTCACATCTGAACCAGAGCAATAATATCCTAGGCAAGCTTTCTGCTTCCTTCACCCAGCACAGCTGCAAAAGTCTACAACATCATATTCATCTCATCATGCACTGCCGTTACTGCTTACCAAATCAAATTTAAATTCCTCATTTAGCCAACAAGATTGCTGCTCTGACTTCATTTCCTAATATTCCTCTCCCACTGAACCCCGACTAGTCCATTCAGAGCCTTCTGCATAAAACACACATAAACCTTTTTCCATACTTTTTCTCCCTCTAATCACCTTCCTCTCTTTCTTTCTTACCTTCAAAGAATCTTTTCTGGTTAACTCCAATTATTTTCTGATTATTCCTTTGCTTAGGTTCCCCTATACTAGGTTACTGTTTCATTTTATAACCTGACATAAATAGCAATTCCCCACTTCCTACCCAAGTATGAGATTCATCTCTCACTAGACCCCGAAACTTCCTAAAAGTAGGACCCTCCCCTAATTTTCCCCCCAGAAATTGCCCTACTCAGGACATGATTCAGCTAATAACATTACTGCTCCTCACTGAAGCAGCTCTCATGGTATAACTCTTGGGGGATTAAATCAAACAACTACAAGGAATAAAATCTTATTCTCAATGTCAATTTTCAGGCTGCTACCTGCCCCTATCAATACTGAACTTGGCACTAAGTCTTTCAAAAATTACAAATTGTTTTATGATTTCAAAGTATTGCAAAAACAAATAACAAGCACTGCCACCAAAGGAATTTATCTCCTTCCTTCACAGTATATAAACACTATTCCCTTTGAAGACCCCTTAAGATGAGAAGCCCCATTTTGTCCCCCATTTTTAAGATTAATCCTATATTCTCAGGTCATGACCTGATTTTCTAGAATGCAAATCACTCCCAGAGCCAACGGTAATCTTGTTCCCTACCAGTCCTGCTTCTAGCCTACCCCTGACCATATTTTTGGAAGGTGTCTAGGAATAGAGAAGTTATTCATGAGTCTCTTTCAACTATTTAGCCAGTACTTCCCTAGATTAACCTCACTCTCAAAAGCTGACTCTTCACTTTCTCTAGTGTAGCCCTATGTGGTTAGATAAGAAAAAGTGATCTGCCACTCCCCTTTATCTCCTACATATCGCTCATGATAATAACATGAATTTGCCTTTTAATCTTTCCATCCCTTAGCCTCAAGTGCTTAAGAATCAAGGTAATAAAAGCAAAGTGCATAGCACAATACCTGAAACAGCACTTTCCTGACAATGTTAGTTCCTGTTTTCTCTCTTCTTCCTAATACCTTAGGTTTCTCCTTTCTGGGCCCGTTTTTGCATTGGCTAAAGATGGCACTGAACTAGACAAACTAATGTCTTTTTGTAGCCCTAACATTCTGGTTAGTTTGCTCTTCTAGGTACTGCCTTCACTTGGATGTAAAACGAAGCGGAGAGGAATAATACCAGTTTCTAGGTTGACCGAAAATACATAAAACCACCTGCAGGAGAGTCTTAAAACTCCAAAAATACAAATAATTTTTTTAATATGATGCATCCATATCATTCTTTCCTTATTCCTGAATTACCCCCTTAAACTATGTAGATAGTAATGCTAAGCAAACTATCTCTATATAAATTATTTGCTTAACATAATCTAGCCACCCTAGTAGAAATGTCTTCATAACATTCCCCAGCCTAAGGATTCTAGCTCCAACCTCCAACCATAAAGGTAACATTACTGTAATCAAGGGGAACTTACTAACAGTGGCGCTTTGAAGGAGCCTCTCTGAAATGACCTGGGAACGTTTAAAACATTATCCCCTAATTTTACTAGCCCAACCATAATTTTTCCTTCCACTCCATATCTCTCTTTTCTTTAAAAGCAATTATACTCCGTTTCTTTCTACAGCTCAGCTACTAGACTGCTCTAGTTTACCCTTCTTTCCATATCCTTCTTATGTTGCTTCATTTCATATGAGACCGCTGGTCTCCTAAGAAATTGCAAATACTGGTACAAGGCTAAACTCAAACAGTCCTAAATTTATAAAAAGGATCAGGCTCTCAAGCTTTCTCTTTGAATTCACCCCCTTTTCTCCAGGGCCAAAAGCATTCAAAATTGCATTAGTCTTGGTGGGGAGGATTGTCTGTCTATGAGCTGATCCTCACCCAAGGTATCTCTCATTGGGCAGTGTTGTAGTTCTGAGACACAGGAGGAAGAAGGATCTTCTCCTTGAGACAGCCCATCAGATAGACTCCTTAAAGATAAGACATCATCCTCCAAGACTCAGGCTTTGTTCTTCACTTAGCTATGACTGCTACATTGTAGCTTAACATCTCTCCTCTTAACATCTGCCTCTTTCAGGTATGGTTTGGCTTGGATAAAATGTCCTTCATTCCTTTAGAACTATCAACCCTAGCTGCAGTTTACAACCATGGTAGAACAAAACATCCAAAAATCCATCTATTTCCACGTCTTAGGGAACCTACGTCTGAGTTTACTTCGTGAGTATTTAGTCCAGAGAAGTATGCTGCCGCTGAGGGCTACATATTGAGAAAGCTTCACTTAACAACCACCCATCCAGAGAATATTAAAGACTAACTTCATATCAGCCTCTTTCTCTCAACCTTGGACAACTAATTTTTTGGGACAGAGATATGAGACAATCCAGTGGCCAAAGCGTTTTTGGCACTCTAGTGATTAATCACCAGGGCATCAAGAAAGCCCTCATCTGCTTCCTTGTGGACAGCAGGGCCCTCTTCTCACCAAGATTTACTTCCCACAGACATCATCTGCAACTGGGCTTAGAAATGTCATCAGCAAAAGCCAACAGTCTCAGGATATGAGGGAAGAGGATGAAGTGAAGGTTGAGCTCCCCTGTCTCTCCTAGACAGGTAAAAAATCTCTTGTACCCTACACAACATAAATTAAAAGCTCCTTTCACAGCCCTCAGCAATTAAAAAAAAATAATGGTTATTTTGCTTTCTCCTTCACCTCTCACACCATATATTAAGGATCTGGAATAGACATGTCTTCTGAATTGCCTCTTATTACCCTTCAAAACTGTGAAGCAGCAATAACTCTACTCAGCAGGGTTAGGTGATCAATACTTCTGGTAAGGCCCGAAGCATGTGAGTTGGGTAGTGAGTGGGAAGAGAGAAAAATAGTAAATGGAAAGAAATGAGTGGACAGGAGATGGAGAGACAGCTGGTTATGGTGAGGAGTGGTAGAGTACTACTAGTAATTCCTCCAGGTGTCATACTTTCCCCTAAGTCTGTCAATCCTGGCTTGCTGTAAACTCTCATTTGAGTATGCCCAAGGCTATGAGAAATGACACACCTGGACAGTAATATTAACTAAAATGTCCAGAAATGCTCACCTTGCCTCTTGGGATAACTAGAAGACTTAGCAGTTCCACCTCTCCCTTGGAATGGTTGAATATTTACTCACTTGAGGAACTCCCCACTTCCATTCCACCTACTCCTTCAGGTGACCAAATTGTAAACAGAGAAGTTACTCAATACCTAAAAAACAGTCAAGCTATAGAGCAATCTTTAATGACAATAAAAATCTCAGTTCAGCACCAAGAACATTAACTGTTAATTTCCTTGAGGCATTAACCTTACCATAGTTAAGAATGCCTGTCTGGGAAAAGATAGTGCCTAAGGAATGTACGTACTGAACAGTATGGCTTCTAGTTAGAAACAGGCATGGCTGTGATAGAGAAAAAAAGTCCAGGATAGTTAGTTCTTCTGCCTTTAGGTCCAAAATTGAAAAGATAGCCATGGCTATGAAGTGGAAATAATATTCTCTAGTAGGGTGAAGTTCACACTCCTAGTCATGAACTTGCAATATATAAAGAATGAAAATGAATTCCTTTTCTCTGGAGGTTAACTAGGAACACTGGATTCCAGGAATTCGAACAATCTTGAGCTCTCCATTCTCCTTTTGGGTTAACACGTGATAGTCCACAGGCAATGGAACATACTTAAACTCTAGGGATTCAAAAACAAGCTGGCAACCCTCATCACACATTTGAGTGTTCAACTTCTAATTACCTTCTTCTGGTGCACCCTTTAACCTTGTATGATTGCTCACTCCATTCATAACTTCTTGATACCTATTTCCCCTCTTCCTATCTCCTGATGGGTTTTATCTGCTGCTTACTGCAGCACATACTTCAAGAAAAAAACATTATTTCTCAGGGTCCTAAACCATGAAAGGGGAAACAATTATCTCCTCAGGTGGAGGTAATAGGAATTTTAGCTTTATAAACAACTTTGACTCACTTCTTGGATTGGCAATGTGTCAGGAAACCTCAACAGAGCTAGGAACATGAATTCCCATGCTGACCCTACTCATGGGAACATAGGAACTGCTTGGGGGTGGGGTGGTAGTTCTGGTTTGAGACTATTCTTTGGTCTAAACAGCCTCTTACCAACTTCCCTTGAAGACAATTGAGCTCAGACCCACTTACCTCTCCTTTCGGGAGGAGTTGGGGTACATGAAGCTCAACTCATTTGATGGCCTGGGACCATCATCATTTAACTGTTTTCTACTTTCAAAAAATCACATCTTCTGGTTTTCCCCAACATTTTATTCTCTAGTTCCTACTCTAGTAGTTTGAAGCACCTCTTCAAACCCTGAGAAAAATTTTTTTGGTAGTTTATGAATCTACAGTAATTATGAGACAAAGAACCCCTAAAATATACCTAATTAAATCTGCTCAAAGTACAGATTAAGAAGTAAATGCAATGGAGCAAAAGTGGTATAGTAACAGGAAATATTTAATTTTCCAATCTCTACTTTCCATCTTTATAAACTGAAAGAAAAAAATTTAATATATTACAAAATATCTGTACATAGACAAGGTACACCCAATGAGGGGCAAAAACGAGAGAGAAAGGAATACAGTGTCAGGAACCTGTATCAGGAAGAATGAGATGGCAACTGACACTTTTCTGATGTACCATTCTCTCTCAAAACCTGCTGGTAACCATTTTAGTACTGTAACTATATATGCATATTATACATACACACACACACACACACACAAAGTGGGTGGGTGATGTCTATGGCGTAAGCTAACAGAAGTCCTACTTACAAATTTGTGCTAATTGCCCTGCCTTTAAACAAATAGATCTGATGTTATTTTCAAATCCTTATCACTCCTTTGGACAGTTGAGGAAAAAACTAAGGAAAATGAGTCAAACAAATTTGTTTTCAAAACCACAAAAATAATCATGGTCAAACTAGTTTTGCCTCTCACTCATGAATAGAATCAGATTTCTCATCTGTTCAAAAAAATGTATTTAATGGACTTAGTATCTTCCATGGTACAATAATTAAAACAAAAACCACTTTTGACTATAATTAATTGAATTTGTAACTTTTGAATAGTCTAGTTGAAATTCTGCCAAGCGTTTAATTCCATCACATTTATAGATAACAGAGCTAAAAAATTAGCAAATACCTTTTCTTCCTCCACACAGATTCCAGGATATTTGAGTTTCTTTCCTCTGCTTTTAGAAATAGTCAAAATTATCAAACTTTTTTTCATTTTAAAGATTAGACTCCAAAAATGGGGGTTAAGGGATGAGATGGGATCATAGATACACACACACACATACACACACACATAAACTCACCCCCTTCCCTAGTAGCAGGGATGGGTGAACGAAGACTTAAGTATATTATTTAGAATATTTGGCATAATTAAAAATAGGGGTGGGAAGGGGAAGGGAAAAACATTATTGATGACTGATGATAACCAAAATATAATTAAAATATATAGACTTTTATTCATATTGATGGGAGACCAATTTTTTTTCGCTGAATACTTTTGAAAGTATCCCAGGCTTAAGTTCTTTAATCAAAAACAGGAGAGTGGGGCCCAATGCCTCAAATTCAAATATTCTAAAATACAAAGGCCCATGTCTGAGGACTAGGAAGTCAACAGACAAAAGGTTTGATGAACTTTTATGTAATTTACCAATACCATGTAAGTGAGCCTAGAAAATTTAATTGGACACACTAGTATAAAAAGCCATCAATGCCAAAATGGCTAGAAGGTTCTTTCTAATCAATGTTTGGCCCTGAGGGCAAGGCCAGACCAAAACCCAGAGAATAATAAAGAAATACACACACCGGATATCTACCTATTTCAGCAACAAGGGAAAATAGACTTTATGTAAGTATCTGAAGAGGGTTCTTCTTTCATTCTTTAAAGTTTTTTATTAGTGCATCTTTCTCTTACAAGTAGTTTTCAAATTTTAATATAAGAACTTGGCATTGAAACATGAAACTTGAGTTCTGAAAACTATTCTCCAAGATGCTGAAGCATGTTTGCCTTTTCTTTGTAAAAAAGGGAGCTAACCTACGTTTCACAAATGTCTAAGTCTGTGCAGATAATTTATATGAATGTGTATATTTTTAAAACACATTATATGCTGGTACTCACATAGAAATGTAAACCAGAATGAGAAGCCTCCCAAATTATCCCACCCTGAAAGCACTTTCCTTTCCCATTTCAAGGCAAAATTCTTGCCATGAAATCTTAACTTAACCCCTTTTACCAAAACCAAAACCAAAATGAATCTCTCTGGAGGAAAAATCTCCTAAATAACTGGCAGGATATACATGCTGAGATGTGTATATGTCAATACTGTTTTTGTTTTCCCCATGGTCTGCTCTTTTAAAATTATTTTTTTAAAAAGATCTTAGGTATTGATATAGCTTCAGAAAAATATTTGCCCTAAACTAAGTTACATTTCCATGTATTTTCAGAATTTTCTCTTTGACAATATTACAATGCTCTGTTTCAAAGATTTTTTTTTGACATAAAAATATACGTGTAAACAGTATGCTAACTGCTCTTACTAGCCCTCTAGGTATGGAGGCATCATCTCTAACCCCAGCTCAGCAGCAATGTCCTAGGCTGTCTGCATTTATAAATCAACTTTACCATCAGAACATGGTTTAAAATAAAAAAAAAAAAACTTTAGAATTGAAGAGTTACAGAGAACAATATAGGAGTTTGAATTTCCTTTCCTTTATTTCAAAAAAGGTAAAGAATCATCCCAGGTTCTTGGGCATCTCAACAATTTTTTCCAAACAAATGCCTCGAAAAGAGAGGGATAAAAAGAAAAAAACTCTATGAAGATGTGGATAAAAAGGGAAAAGATGGGGTAAAAGTCTACCTACTTGCCCAAGAATGCCACTTTCTACAACCTGCTTCACGTGCAGGGAGAGGGGGCATATCTTCTGTCAAAGCAGAGCAAACTTTAAGGATGAGTAATTTATTTGGAAAAAAGGTATGTTCGAGATGCTCAATGGGGGGTCGGGGGGGAATTATTTTGAAAGCAAAAATGTGAGATGGTGGAGAGGAAGAAAACATTTATTTAAATCAACCAGTCACTCTTTTCCCCTTATAGCAAAAGCCTAAGAGCAGCTCAAATTTCGTGAACACTATTTTCTTAAAAAAAAAATTTTTTTTCAAAAGAAACCATAAAAAAAAAACAACAACAAAACCCAAAACTTAAAAAACCTAAAGAGAGCCTCTCCTGAGCCATCTCAAAATTGAAACTTCTCTTTTTCTTCTGCTCAATTAGTGCAGGCAATAAACTAATAAAACATTTACTTTTCAATTTAATGACCCTCTCTGTATTCTCTACTTGTATCTACTAGGCAGAGTTGAAGTAAATGTTCTGACTATAACCCATCCAGGGGAAACTGGTACCAACTTCATTATTTTATAAGTCGCCTGCTAGTAGCAAGTGAGCAAGGAATACAATGGACAGCTTTGAAGTAGCCAAATGCAGATGATTACCTCGCTCTGGCAAATGAATTCATTAAAGGTTGAGGACTGGATAGAAGATGGATAGGGAAGGAATCTTTCAGGACACTGAAGTCTCTGGGTTAGTAAGGAACTCCTCTCCCTCTTCCCCCTCTTGGCGGGACTCTTGTAGGCCCCCGATAGAGTTTTCCATAAGCAGAAGACTGAGCTGGGGCCCCCCAGTTAAGGCCTGCTCCTGAGCTGCTGGCCCCAGTGGTTCCTGGCCCCAGCTCCCCATAGTTTTGCAATTTGGTCTCTGTATGTGCCACAGAGTTGCTGCTTCCCTCAGCCTTCAGGAATGGTTGCCCGACCACTGAGTGTAATGCTAAGGGGACCCTGGCAAAACGGAGGTCCTGGTCCCCTGGAAACTGCACTGAACCTGTACCCTGGTAACTGCTGGACTCCCCAAGGTGGCTCACAGAGCCTGAGAAGGTCCTGTTCTTCACCAGGGTCTGGGCCAAGGATTCTGTCAAGGCTGGACCAGAGTTGCGTTCATCAGTGTCAGTGGCACTGAACCCTGTTTCAGGCCCATCAGTGTTTCCGTAAGTCCTGTTGGGATGGGGTCGGGTGGAGTATTCCATTGGTCTCAAGGCCTGGTGCTCATGTGGCAGGTGGCCAGGAGGCTCTGCTTCAGGCTGGGATAAAAGTTGCAGCAAGGCGGCTGTCACGGCTGGGTTCAACTCCTGGGGGGCGCTGGAAAGATCGCCTTCAACCAGAGGGGGTGGAGGTGGCGGCGGTGGAGGTCCGGGGGGCTCAGGGGGCCTCTTCTCTGGTGGAAGAATGTGAGGAGGACATGCTGTGGAAGGGTTACTTCTTTTAAACACCGTCTTAAAAATGACATGTGATTATAAACACACACACACATACACACATACGCACATATACTGCCCAACATATATCAATACAAGTAACCAAATATATATAAAGAATAAAATCTTGGGATCAGGAAATTGCAATTTATAAATAAAATCAAGTGATTCAAAGCAAAACAGTTGTATTCTGGATCTAACAGCTGGTGTAAAAAGATCATATGTTTCAAGTAATTGTCCTGATTTTTATCTGAGATTTCCTCCATTTCCTTCCTTAAGGAACCGTTCTAATATGTGGGTTGTTGGCAGCCTCCCCGCCCCTTTTTGCTGTTGGATCAAAACATTAATGAAAATAAAGTAGAAAGAAGGAAGATGAGAGGGAACAACATACATGCTACGGTCACATTTCTAGGACACAATCTTGCTGTACAATAGGAGACCTTGCATGGATTTAGCTAACACATTTTACAGAACGTTTGATCATATAAGGTTAACACCTGAAATAGAACTTAAAGAATATACAGGAAAGATGAAATAAAGTAAAAACCTTTCATTACCATCATGTATAAATATACACTTGCTTCTCCAAACTTCAGTTCCCTCTCCACATAACCACATTCTGAAGAAAGGAATATTAACCACCATACTGTTATTCAGCTTCCTATGTTACAGTAATTATAAAGACTAAAGTAACCTGTAATAATTTTCTACTGTTTTCCAACCTCCTCCATTTTTCCCATGCTATGAGGAAAATTACTATAGTGATGTCATGCAGAATGTGCTTTTGATAAATATCTGTTTATCTTGAAGACAGTGACAATGAGAACTGAGTATTCAGAAATGTATTGAACTAATACTAAATTCTGTCTTTCCAAAGATCTTTCTCTTTTTTGAACCACTCTCCAGACTCTTTTCCCCAACTGCTGACTAAATTTGCCTAAGAATGGTAATCACTGTCTGATAATAAACTCCTGCCAAGACAGGAGAGTAGACATGTAAAATGGCATTGAGTTTGAGAACAAATACAATGAAGTACAGTTAGAATAATGACTTTGGAGAGTTGGGAGTCACCCTGCTGAAGAAAAGGTTTAATGTTTTGAGATATCTTCCAAATGATCAAATTTTCTGTTCACTATGGAAGCATATTTTTAAATGTCCATATAGTCTTTAATATCTGAGCTAGTAATATAAAATCATTTTTTAGACATGCCAAAAATAATTTTTAGTTATAATTATATTTTGGTAGTATATTTACAATTATATTTTGCAAAGATAATCAATAAAGTAAGTATGCATTCCCTTAGCATGCATATGAAAACACTATAAAATTGCAAAGTTGTCCAGTGGAAGGATGAGGGCAGGTGCTATATGTAACATACAAGCAGGGTGACCAAGAGTCCCAATTTGCCTGGGGTTTGAGGGGCTTCCCAAATTGCCAACTTTATGTTTTAAACCAGGACTGTACAGGAACAAGTTGGTCACTCTATATTCAGTATTTAATAGTTTAAAAAACTATTAAAGAAAGATTAATAACACTTGTTAATGATAAGCAACTTGTCGACGGATTGGCTGGCTGACAAGGTGGTAGGGAAAAATGAATTTAATGACAAAAAATTAGCTATGGAAAGCTTATAATCTGAAAAGGAGACATCCTGAAAAAGGAGAGCTAACTGAACTACAAACATCTATATATTTGGGAGTATTTTGATGTCAATCCTACATATCTCACTATACAAAAACATCCCAGTACCAGTTATTTTTAAAAGTATTTTTGGAGAAGGCATGAAATGGACCACCAGTTTTTTTGTTTTGTTTTTTAATATTGAGGGCAAGCAACTTTAAAATGCCCAAATGCAAAAGTAGGCAAAGCAAACTTATAGTCTTCCAGGTATACCGCTTTTTACATTTAAACTTTGCCTTTTATATAAATAGCCTATTTGTTGTTACAATAGAACTAATTCTTGAGTTCAAATCTTTCACATGTGTGAGAACATGAAAACTATTTCAAAGTAGCAAAAGCAGAAAGATTGTAAAAAACGATTAAAGTAAGGTTAATAACACTTTTTAAAGGAATTAAAGATCACATTAAAAAACTAATACTAAGATTTAAAGTGTAACAATATTGCCAATCCTTAACAGTCTGTCCTAATGGAGGGAGGTATTAATCAAATGTACAAATAACTTAAAAACTTCATTTGACTCAGTAGATATCAACCACAACCCTTTCCCAACAAGTATACAGTATTTAAACAGTAGCCAGTTAGATTTGCACCTTCTCTGGCTTATTTGGTGTGCCCTCTGGTGGAAGTGCTAATGAACAGTAAAATGACTGAATGAGGCAGCTGGGGAGAAATAAGAACGCAAGAGACATTGGATATACCAAATGGATAATCCAGGGGTGCCTGTAATAATTAGGAGTGGCATTTTTACTCTCTGAAATGTAAATCCAATAATTTCTGGCCATAGGCCAGGCCCTTAATTTTAGTTCAATTTCACCATTTGGCTGATAATTTGTTGGTTCAATTATTGAATTTGAATCACTTCAGGTATTTTGATTACAGATGAACTGTGTGTGTGTGTGGAAGGAGGGTATGAGAGATGAGACAAAGAAGCCTGCTTTAATTCTAGATTAGCCTTCTCTGTTATTTCATGTCCCAGAGTCTGTTAAAAACAGCTGGAATCAGATAACAGAATAGCAAAGTGAATTAAAAAACACATTAAAAAGAAACACATTGAGAAGTACACAAGTTCTAGTTCTGGCTCTGCCCATAATATAGTTCCAGCAGTGAGACCACAGGCAGGCTAATTTAAACTCCCTGGATTGCAGTTTCCCTATCTGTAAAGTAAAAGGGTTAATTTTATTTATGTCATCTTCAAGTTTTAAAAAGCTTTACATATGAGAAACAGCTTACATATTTGACCTTATGCCAGTGGAAATAAAGCATATACTTTTCTGCACCATCCCATATGAAATGTGAATGTAGGACCCTAAAGTTGAAAGTTAATGTAACTCATCAACCCGTACCTCTTCTCATTCCCCAATTCACGGGGTCTTCATGGACAGCAAAAATCTCCGAGGAGTTGAAAACACTTTTAGATAAGTAAATATTTGCAAACAGACTGTGAATCAGACTGTGCATGCTGTAGTCATGAGAGATGAAAGTATAACGTATTTCCTTTTTTCATATTTTTTTAAATATGATGCTCACTTCCTAATCTTAAATCCATTCAATTGTCTCTTTCAGGAACACAGATTTTAAATCATTTTTATATGCTATTAGTTTTTGGAAAGGAAATATATGGTGTTATCTACTTGGAAATATTCTCAAATTATTTTTTAGATTAACAATGACATTTTATTAGGATTTTCTTGATTGTATTTTTCAGGCAAGACTCTGGTATCCAGGATCCACTACACTAGAGTACAATTGACTATTTGTACAATCTGATGATGGTTTGTTTGGAAGGCAGATTTTTCAAGTGCGAATACTAGTTTGCCACCGTACACACAAGTCGCATCTCTAGCTACGGTTGTGGTTTCCATGGGTTAAAACATAGGGGCTTTACTTACCTACCTCCTAAGAAATGGAAAAACAACGTATGAAAGTTGCTTTGAGAAGCTCTGAGACTTAAAGAAGCTGGACAAACAATACATCACTTGGTGGTATGTTCTCCTGTAGACTAGGTTACAGAAAAACTGAAACTGAGGACACTGATGTGAAAAATAAAATGTTAAAGAGATTTTTAAGAGGATCAACAGCACCTGAGCTCAATGAGATTCATGACCGGTCTGTTTACCTGCTGCCTCCTCCTGTGGCATTGTGGGAGTTCTTCGGGGCCCCTGTGGCCCACTGTTCTTGTCACTGTTGTTTTCCTCCAGGCTGCCTGCTGGCTCCTGGGTTTTCATCAGCTGACTCAAGAGAACTGCCAACATATTCTGCATGTCAGCCGGTGTGCTTGAAGCTTCAGGGGTCGTCTGTTCTGCTGAAGGCTGGACCACTGGAGCAGGGGGTGCCTCCTTCAAAGACTCCTCTGGGCCCAAAGGCTCTGAGTCCTGCTGCTGGGAACTGGCTTCTGTTAGGGCACTGATGGATTGGTTCAGGGCCTCCAGCTGCTGCTGTATCTCAGGGTTAGAGTGGATATTAAGCAGCTGCACCATTTGAGGGATGCTCAGGTCGGTTTGGCTCTGCAGCAGGTTCAGTAACACTGCCAATTCACTTTGATTCAATTGCTGTGTGATGTCACCGAGGCCTGTGGTGGGAGAGTGAAGCCAATATAAGAAGGTTGAGGCAGGGCAAGGACCTTTGCCTTTTCCAACTGGCAATATCAACTTATAATATCCAGTGAACGGTTTCATTTTGAATGTCTCATTTTTCATGCATCAAACTATCATAGAAGTTTGTTATTCTTTATATTATCACTTAAAAACACAGGTACTGACTAATCAGGTAAAAGTAATTTCATTTTACCTTTATTTTTCAAGGTCAGTGATTTTCAACACTTACTATACATCAGAATTGCTAAGAGAGATTTTGAAATTCAGATTCCTCAAGCCCCATTTCTAGAAATCTGGCCATTGTTCAGGAGTGTTTATTTTTAAAATTTCCTAGGTGATTCCAATGTGCAGCAAGCACTGAAAACCACTGTTGTAGCTGGACAGGGAAGGGAAAGTGAGTAAATAGCTGTAGTTCAGAAAATTGGTGGTACCACAGGAAGAGAACTACTTTGTTACAATAGTTCATTATTATACAGTTTTGGATATATTTAAACTGGATAACAGTCTATGGAACTAACTACATTCAGCAACTATAATTTAACATGATTGGATTCTAAGAAGGACTTACCGAAGCTAACATATACAGGGCTCAAAATTATGTGTTAGAGAGCTATGGGTGAACTAACCTGAAATTAAATTTGGCTTACCTAATTCACTGATTTATCCCACACATCTAACTGAGGTATAGTGTTCCTTATTTCAGGAAAGGAAAATAATCTATTGTAGACTTTCTAGACGACATGTATAAAACTTTTGTTTTCTCTTTTTCCCTATAATGAGAACACCAACTTCTTTATTAATTCTTCAGTGGCTAAAAACTAAGACTGAAAAAGAGAGACAGAGAGAGACAGAGACACACCCTTATGCTTGACCTTCAAAACCTGCCAAAATGTGCTTAATAAAAGCACAAAGAATTCATCCCAGCACTGACCTATTGCCTCCCCAGCCCCAGGCTCCACCTTTCCAGGAGCAGGCTGAGGTGGTGCTGGGCTGCTGTTCTTCACAGGCTCAGCACTTGTCCCTGAGGTAGTTTCTTTTCGAGAGGCTTTGGATGGAGGTGGCTCTTCTACCACAACACCACTTTGTCGCTGCCTTCGCCGTTTCTTACTCCATAATTCATGACAATCCTGCCAGTGGGGGAGGCTGAAAAAAGACAAAGCAAAGGGGAAACGTGTGTGGGAATGTGGTAGTGAGTGAATAGAGGAATGAGATTAAAATATGAAGGCGCAGAGCAGTGAGGAATGAAAAGGAAAAGGAAAACATAAAATTAACTAGAGAAATTAGTAAATAAATAATAGCAGTATAAAAGGAATCATGGCATACAATAGTCAGGAAATAAAAGTCCAAAAGCTCAGAAGATTTCTACAGTAAGAGATGAGGATTTTGCTAAAACCAGAGACACACCTGCTATATAAATGACCATATTCCAACCAAATAGTTAAAACTTATAACTGTTCTTGCTTGGTATAACAAGAATAAAGGAGAATTTTATTGGTCAAGTTTCAGTTGGGAATAATTATCACAGAGATGACTAGCTTGTTGATATCTACACAAAGTCCGGGCAGAGCAGTGATTTAAGTCTTGGAATAACGTAAGTACATTATGATTAAATCGCTTCTGTGTAAAATCAATTATGTTATTTGGTCTGTGAAGACCAAAAAACTGGTTCTTTCTTCTTTCTGCCCACTAAATTTCTGTGACTAGGTATTTTCATTTGTAGGGTTTATTAGAATATTTTAATATATCTAATATATTTCCAGACTTCTCCATAATAATATAAATAGTTCCAGCAGGTCAAATCTTACTACAATAAAAATTACCGTAGCCAAAAAAATCTCTCTGTATAAAGAGTTTCCAAATTTCAGTAAAAAAACTTATATATTTCGAACCATATTGGACGTATCAAAATTCTAGCAGTAAATTTCTTTGGAACAATCAAATTTGTAGTTATTACTGACTCATGTACTACTATCTTATCCATTTCTTTATGATACACAGTTTTTCTTACAGAAACACCCCCAAACTCAGACATGATAGCTAAAATGCTGTCAGTGATAAATTCAAACATAAAGGACTTTTTATTTGTCAGAATGTAAGATGTGAGTGTAAAGCCTCTGAAGAGCCTACATAATACGGGAAATTCATAAGATTCTGATAAAAAAAAAAAAAGACACTGAAAGGCCATATTTTCTACATTAAAATTCAGGACATACAACCTGACAGTGAAGCAAACTATTTAAAATTAGGACTGTTCTTAAAAGTGTGGGATATACATGGTCACCATAGACATAGGGAATTCAAGCAGATGGAATAGTTAAGAGCAAAAACTAAAAGGAATACCTTCAAAGAGGTTCTACAGAGCAATATACTGGGGATCTAAGGACAGAAGAAGATAGCTTAATCAAACTAGAACAAATATCCTATTTAAATCTATTCCTTGTTTTAAAAAAACCTAATGCAATAAAACCTCTTATCAACCATATTACTACTCAAGGATGACCTCTCCATTTGGGACTTGGCCACTGCAGTTCTTTTAAAAAGCTACTACTTTGAATTTCTTATCTCCTAGGCCTAGGGGGAAGTTTAGGGTCACTAGGTGGCCACCAGCACTTACTCTGGAGGATCCATTTTGCTGAGGTCGACATCTTTAAGGAAGTCACTCTGTAGGGTCTGCTCAGCTGTACAGCGTTTGCTAGGATCTAGTGTCAGCATGTGGTCCAGTAAATCAAGAGCTGCTGAAGGAATGCTGTGGAAAGGAAGAAAAAACAAGTTCACAATGACCCCACAGTTCTTAAACCTGTAACCTTGTGTCAAAGGTCTCTGAATTTCCAGCTCCACGTAAAACTGTAGAAAGGGTCTACAGCCATGCCACCTTGAATATGTCCGATCTCGTCTAATCTCGGAAGCTAAACAGGGTTGGGCCTGGTTAGTACTTGGATGGGAGACCACCTAGGAATATCAGGTGCTGTAGGCATTAAAAAGGGGGCTGGAAGCTGGCTAAACAATCACATAGATTTGCCTCTACACAGCATTTAAGTGCTACAATACAGGAAGAACACATAAAGCAAGCAGTTAAATTCTCTTTTTGTCTTGAGAAGATCAAAAGCATTATGAGAAAATTTATATTGTTCAAAATAAAAATGGTTTTCCATCATCTAAAGCCTTCAAAAGAGAAAATTCCAAAAAGGCTATGACAAAACTCATACACTATTGGAAAATAAAATGTTTTCCTATGATGTATTGTCATAATAAACTGGGACAACACTAACTCCCTAGGCCAGGAAAAAGTCAAGTCCAAACACTAGCCAACCACAGAAAATACATGTATACTTTTTCCAAACTCACAAAGAGAATTCTTCTCGTAGACGCCTTCTATATTGCTTCTTCGGTTTCATGGTATTAAAGTAGGGCAGCTTGATAACATCAGGCCACACAGCTGGACAAGGGCTACCACAGAGTCGACTGAAAATAAAGCAAAAATCAAGAAACAGTGAGTCAGCATCACAAATTCTGGAGATTCTAGAAGCAGAAATGATTACCTCCTGAGGTCTGGGGAATCTTAGCTTATTAAATAAGACGGCATACAGAAAGGTAAAACCTGACCTCACTCCTTTAAGGACAGAAGGAATAGGATAGAAAGAACTAGTTATAAGATAATGAAGAGAAAATACTGGCAAAACAGTCCAAAATGATCTATATATTTGGTTTTGTTAAATACATTTTTAATCCTCCTCAGAGGTTTTCATTACCAATTTTGTTTTGTTCAGTTAGTGTTAATTTTGAAGGGCTGAGCTGGTCTTATAATGTCCCTATAGGAAAAAACTGGAAGAAGAGAGCCTAAGACTTAAACTTTGATGGAAAATTGAGTTTACTATATAACAAATAACGAGTTACATACCATCTTTTAAAAAGTCTACATTAGCCTGCTGTATCCTTTCCTTTAATCTTTTTGGAAAAAGAAATTCAAATTCCATCCCAAAACCAGGCTTTCCTTATATCCTCTATTAGAGGTTCTATTTTATAACCATGTTTTTATGCTGTATCACTTACTCAACTCTGAGCTCTTTGAAGGCAGGGACCTATCTTATTTATCTCTGCATCCCAAAGTTTAACAGAGAAAGGAATTTGTTACAAACAGGTTCAATAACTGTTTGCTAAATAAATTGGATCTTAATCTAACCTAAGAATGAAATAGCTATCCTGAAAATGGCATGCTATTATATGAAAAACTAATAAAAAATACATGAAGTAAGACTTCAAAAGTAAGTGGAACACAACTTCTTTACAGATATAGCCCATGACAAAATATACAGTAAACCTGATTGTGTGAAGAGAAACTTACTTGGACATAAGGAGCATAAAATCATTTAGTAGAATGACTGGAAAGTGTTAAATTAGAGGATGAGATTACCTATCACACCTGGGCACTCAGAGTACATGCAGAGCTGTACCTGATCAGTTCTAGCTGAGCCAGTTCCAGATTGGCTTGAAAAATAGGCTTCTTTGTGAACAGTTCCCCAAGGATGCAGCTAGAAAGAGTAAAATTGAGAGGTCAGAAGAGAAATCTCTGGCGCCTATTTAAACTGTGTCTCAATAAACTTCTATATCAGACTGCATCGAATATATACAATGTTGTAAATTAGCCCAAAACTGCAGTGTCTGAGTTTCATAAAAAAAATTTCTTGCAGTTAAAATAATATAAAGGTTTAAAATTTGCCAGTATATCAAACTTTGCCACCTCTAAAGGACAGTCTATATATAAGCAGAGAAAGCGAGTCAAAATTCCTTTTCTATCAAGTCCATTGTAAATTAAGGAATTAACTAAAGATTTAAAATCCCACACTTCAATTTTGCAAGGATACTCAGCAGTTCCTATAGAGAATATTAGCTTTTTTCATTTATCTGCTCTGTAGAATGTGTACTATACTACAGCCTTCCGGGCACTGTATTTTAAAGAAAAGTTTATCATCATCAGTCAAGATCAGTTTCAATAGGACTTTTAGAAACATTATGCTTAAACATCTTTATCCTTTTGAAAAGGCTATTCAGAACTATACTGACATATTTACACAGTCTCCAAATTTCTCTCCACAAATTACTTATTAATTGCAAAAGCATCAGCCCTAAGAAGAGATGAAATATTGCCATTTGTGATAACATGGATGGACCTTGAGATAATCATGCTCAGTGAAATAAGCAATACAGAAAAAGTTGAAAACCACATGATATCACTTATATGTGGGACATAAACCTAAAAGCAACAAACAAATAGGACAAACAGAAACTCATGGACATGGACAATAGCCTAGTGGTTACCAGAGGGTGGAGGGTAGGGGAGAAGAGATGGGGTAAAAGCAGTCAAATATGTGGTGACAGAAATCTAACTATGGGCAGTGAACACAGAATGCAATATATATATGCCTTACTGTTAAATTGTGCACCTCAAACTTACTGGATTTCATTAACCAATGTCACCATAATAAAAAATAAAATAAAGTAAAACAACAAAAAAGGAAAACTAGTAACTATTTAGTAAGAGAAAAAAGATGACACCTGTGACCAAAATTAACATCACCAATAAGGAGCATATAGGGTTCACTGAAGTACAAAGGTGTTATCTTGAAAAGAACACTTATGGAGTATTCCAGCCAAAAATTCATAACCTGAACCTATTTATTAACTGGTCTGTATTCTTCAAAAATGCAAATGTCATGAAAGACAAAGAAAGGTTAAGGAACTGTTCCAGATTAAAGAATGGCAACTAAATGTAATACATGATACTGGATTAGATCCTCTATCAGGTGAGGTATTGTTTCTAAGACATTATTATGTACATAAAATGAGAATATGGAATATAAGCTAAAGTATTCTATTGAATAAAGGTAGTATACCAATATTTAAGTTCCCGAATTTGATAATTGTACCGTGATTACTTAAGAAAATGCCTTTGTTCTTAGGAAATGTATATTAAATATTAAAAAGAAAAGGACCATGATATACAGAACTACTTTCAAATAGTTCTGGAAAAAAACATGGTATATTTATAAACATATATTTTTATTCTATGTATATATTGTATGTTGTGTGATATATATACACAAATACACATACATGAATATAAAAGTAAATGTAGCAAGATGTTAAAAATCAGTGAATCTAACATGAATGCATCTCAAAATAATTATGCTGAATAAAAGATGTAGAAGAAAAAAGAGCATATACTATGATTCCATTTATATAAAAGTCTAGAAATGGAAATCAATCAATAGTTATAGAAAGTGGAACAATGGCTGCCGGGGAATGGGGTGGTATGCACAGGAGAAAGAAATTACAAAGGAGCACATGGAAACTTTTGGAGGTGATATTATCTTGGTTGTGGTGATGGTTTCACTGATGTATACAATATGTACACTTTAAATATGTATAGTTTATTACACACCTAAAAGGTTAAAAAAAATTAGTGAATCTGGATAAAAGCTATACTAAAGTTCTTTGTACTGTTCTAGTAACTTTTCTGACATTTGAATTTATTTCAAAATAAACTTAAAAATAAGTGAAAAAAACTACACAAATACTTCATGTTTTTGTATGTGTGAAATATTTCATTTTTTAAAAAGTGGAGAAAGAAAAAAACTGACAAAGAATCTCTTCTCTGGCCTGCGCTCTGAAATGAGATTTATCCACAAATACAAAACCAATGTTTATAGTTTTATTTTATAAGTACTTAGCTTGACTAAATTTGAGAAAGCAAAATAAACCTAGCTCTTAAAGTTATTAGCACCTTTCTGTTAACATTTCTTAACGTCAAATGACAAATTCTTACTTCCAACATTCTCTCAAACCTTACCCAGAGATAAAAAAGTAAAAATAAAATTTCACTGTTTCCAATATTAACTGCCAAATCAAATTCCAAATAACAATGTTGTCAGAAATGGTAAAATAAGAGAAAAACACAAACAAACAAACAAACAAATCCAGCTTGGTTTTCAGACTCTAGGTATAATTTGTTGTACTGGTCTTTTAGTTTCTCCTCTGATTTTCAAACTGAACCACTCCAGCAATTCTCTGAAAAGAAGATTCTACAAAAATATCTTCAGAGAGACTACCAAAGATCACCAAAGATCACCAAAGTAGTAAGCTCACATCAAAAGTCAAATAAAATCTCAATTCAATTAGTCATTGGGCTTTAAAGGAAGTCTAATTTTCTATAATTTTAATTTCCTAATTAATTTGTTTTTCCTAATTTCAGTCTTTTGGTGAAGACATAGTTATGTAATCAACACTTTGTTATTGCACTAAGGTGGTAGGTTACAGAGACTTAAATAACAGTACCAACAGAGCTATGAACTTTCCCTATGCATCTTAATAGGGCATTAACTTTAGAGTCTAGTTGCGACAATTTAAATACTAATACTGTTATAGCAAATAGTTCAGAACACAAACACACCCAACTTCAGTCAATAAAATTTAACTAAAGCTTCATTTGACTTGGGTAGGCTACCACAGAAATTGTGCTCTCTTTCTCTGTCACCTTTTTCATTTTTGAAATAAAACCTCTGCAGTGTTCCTTTTAAAGAATGACATTAACAGGTCCTTCTCAGTACCTTTATTCTGTCTCTTTCTTCTCTTACACTATCCCTCTCAATCTCTGCCTCTGAGAAGAGACCACACTCTGGAGTGTTACCCATTTTCTAATAAACTTTACTTTAGACTCTTTAAAAAAAAATGACATTAATAGAGAGAAAGAATGGAGAAAGTGATATGCTCTACTGGACAGTATATATCAGAATCCTAAATTATGAGAGTCAAGGACAGCGTATGTATGCATAAATCATATAGCATAAGAAATAATTAACAAACATGGCCCATTTAAATTGTCTACGCCCCTAACAAACAAACTGTAAATATCATTTTCCATTAAAAAAACTAAGACTCCTTAGAGAAATGGCTGATACCAGGTCTGGGGCAGGAACTGAACAAGACAAGCCTGGAACCAGAAAACAAGGAAAATGATCAAAGACTACTATGGTTATATCAAAAGGACTCAAGAATTAACCTTAATAAACTCCAGGGGCCAAAAACTGGACAGTCCGAACAGAAATCAAGATGAAAACTATAATGGATTAAAACATATCAAATATGTTTAATTCTATGAGTTCGTAATAAAACTAAAATACAAACCCCCAAAACCCTCTCTTTGGTCATCTTTGGAGGATGCTAGGAAACCACCTCATTACCTTGAAAACTGGTAAATAAAATGAAAAAATTAAACCTTTATCCCTATCTTTTCCATATTATTTGTACTAAGGGGCAGTCAAAAATATAAGTGATCTTTACTCCAGGAAGGAATGATATAATTAGAATATCACCATTACAAAACAACCACAAATAAATAGATGTGGATCATTAACCCATTTCCCGTTTATAAAAAAAAAAAAAAGTGCAGCTCGCTGCCAGTGTAAATTTAATTTCACATAAACACGCTCTTTGAGGCTGAAGCAAATCTGACTGGTTTTCAGTGTGAAAATAAAATATAAAAACTGTTCTTGGAGTTATTTCTGAACAGAACTTGTCTCTAATCCTAATGTAGTAGAAATGTATACGCAAATCAGATTCATCAAATGACTCTTCGGCTAACAACTGTTCGAGAATGTTAACATCACGCATAGGAATGCCACATTTTCTAGGATTTGACATTTTTGGCAATTGAGAATTACTATATTTTGTAAATGGAAATACCACTACTAAAAACAGAATGCTATAAATAGAATAATGTTATTTGTTTCCAAAGACTACCGATATACTAGAGCTATGTGAAAATAATAAAAGCGAGGTATTTCGTGGCAAACTTCGAGGTTAAAGTTAAGATTGTAATCCACGAGTTATATTGGGGTAAACTCTGCAGTTGTAACACTAACATTTCAAAAAGAGACAACTATATATCATGTAAAGTAGTGTGTGTGTGTATGTGTAAATCTCCCCTAACAGGGATAAATATTTCATCAGGCATTGTTTAGAATTGCTGTATAAGGTGATAATAAAAAGCAGACTAATTTGTAGTGAATTATTCTATTGTTTTTAAATCCTTTATAGATAATGTATCTAGTTATTAAACTCTGGGCAGAGACTCCCACTGCCTCCCACACCCAACTTTGATGTACCATTAGACTATATAATCTCTCAGATGTACTCGAAACCACATGTAAAGTGGTTTCAGGGTCAGTGGATGATTGGGAATCAAACCCGAATTCACCTACAATTTACAGGAAACAAAAAGGATAGAGAATCATGCTAAAACACTACAACCACCACCACCACCACCACCACAAGGATGCAATCAGCAAAATCCAAACTGAAAAGATCTACAGGAAAAATGACCTAGTTTCTTCTAAGGAAATTGTAAGGAGGGTGGGGGAACCCAAGAGAGATGGAGAGAGAATCTACAGTTAAGACTTGAGATAATCAACTGTAATCTATGGACCTTATTTGAATATATTTAGATCCCAATTCAAACTAGATTAAAAAAAAGAGTTGATGAAATTTTTTTTAAAAAGTGTCTCATATTAAAAAATGTTCAACAGATTTATTTAACACCTGTCTAAAAGTTTATTCCTATCCTTTTGAGCTTTAAAAAAAGCTGCAAAAGCCAATGTACCGAGAAAACAAGGTACAAGTTCAGTATGTGAGTTACAAACAAAAGAAAAGTGCAGGAAGCCTTACCCACAGCTCCAAACATCTATGGCTGGTGTGTAACGCTCCTCTCCCAGAAGAAGTTCTGGAGGTCGGTACCATAGAGTAATGACTTTGTTGGTATAAGGGCGACTGAAATGTAAAAAACCACCAAGACATAAATTTACAATGGCTTCTGATGCAAAATACTTGTACATTTAAATGCAAATAGAAATAGCTACTGATTGAAGATGAGATTATCAAAACAGCTCCATAGCAACCTAAGAGCTCAAAAGTAAACTAGACACAAGTAGGAAATGAATAAATAATTTCCATCCAATTTGGGTCGATTTATTTTAGTCCAAGGCTGATTCAACAATTTAGATAGAATTTACTCTTTACAATCTAGGTGGTAACACATTTAGAAAATTAGGGACTTTGACAGTTATTGCAACTTGCAGGATACTACAATACCCAAGAATAAAGAGGATTCTTTCCTATTTCCCACATGTAACTTTGATGAATGCCTTACCTCTCTTCAGAGTTATAGAGCCGCGCAAGTCCAAAATCTGCTAGTTTGATTTGCCCACTGTAAAATAAAAAACAATTATTTTCATAAATAATAGCAGCAACCTCTAAATTATACCTAAAAAGACAAGCACTAATTTAGAAGTTAAAAGAATTACAAAAATTAATTTTAATCTCTATTCTCTTAGTTCTACTCTTAATGGTCACTCTCCCAGATTGTGGCTCTTTTGACTACTCCAGTTTATAAAGCCTTATGCTTTGTTTGTTTGTTTTTGAACCACCACTGTATTTTTGGATTTAACTCAGCTAAATATTTTATTTCTTGGCAAACAACAGTTGCTAGAACCTGCCAGAATAAATATTTATTGTTTGGTGAAAAAAAGGGCTGTTATAGATTAAGAGAGATTTAAGAGGCCTAACAATAAATCCAATTCATAATCCTTGGCTGATTCTGGTTTGAACTAGGTACATGAAAGACATTTTTCACATAATAGTAAAATGCTAATTGTATATATATTATTAATTACATTAGTGTCTCAATTGTTGTTTATTAGAAAAACTTGACATTTTCCCAATAAAAAGTAAACAATTCTGTGGCTTTAACCGATTTCTTTCAAACAAGGAAAACAGCTTTGATCTGAGCAAACAATTTTTATGATAAGCGAGGCTCCTTCTACAAGCCTACTGCCATCACTTCCTATACCACTATACCATGATATACAACTATGGCCTTAGAGCAGTGGTCTCTAACCTTTTTGGCATCAGGACCAGTACTCCTATGAGAATCTAATACCTGATGACCTGAGGTGGAACTAAGGCCACCTGCTAGCACCGGCAAGTGGGCTGCAAATACAGATGAAGCTATGCTCTCTCACCCACCTCCTTCTGCTCACCTCTTGCTGTGCAGCCTGGTTCCTAACAGGCCACAGGCTACGGACCAGTACTGGTCGGTGGCCTAGGGGTTGGAGACCTCTGCCTTAGAGGGGTTCTCAAACTTTAATATCACCTGGAAATCACCTGGAAAGCTTGTTAAATGTTTCCTGGGCCCCATTCCCAGAGATGCTTATTCAGTAGGTCACAGCCCACAAATTCCAATTTCTAACAAGCCCAAAGGTGATGCCAATGCTGCTGGTCTGAGAATCACACTTTGAGAACCACTCCCTTAAAAGGATCACACCCACGTTTCACTTTGCTAAGTGTTCTGTCTTGACAATAATGTCAAGTAATATTTTAATAAACTGCAACACAGAATGTTGGGAAACTATTTAAAAACCATTTATTAACTATTCTGGATTAATCATATTTATCTAAATTGTTATGTAGCCTACTTATTTACATTTACAACTTGTGTTATCTCTTGGGAAATGCAAAGCCAGGTGCATGATAACTCAAATCAGGCAGAAAAATGAGATAGAAAAAAAGGAGACTAGGCTAGGAGGTGCTCCTCAAAATATTAGCAATAAGAATAGTAAAACAAGGTACCTACTACAGGCACACCTCATTTTATTGCACTTTGCTTTATTGCACTTTCATCAGCATGGGGGCAAGAACCTCCACCAACAAAAAAAATTTAGAACTCACCAAAGGCTTAGATGATGGTTAGCATTTTTTAGCAATAAAATATTTTTTAATTAAGGTATGTACTTTTTTTTCTTAGATATAATGCTACTGCATTGAATACACTACAGTACAGTGTAAACATTGCTTTTATATGCACTGGGGAACCAAAAAATTGGTGTGACTCATTTTATTGCGATATTTGCTTTATTTTTGGTGATCTGGAACCAAACTCACAATCTCTCTGAGGTATGCCTGTAACAACGAAACTTTACATTAAATCAACCCTTATTATTCCTAGTAAAGATTATAAGCATCTTACTTACTTGCCCCAAACATCATTACATTTTAAAGTTCAATTTATAAGCAAATTCTGAGAGAAACAAAAAGGAAAGGAATAGCTGATTTGAGCCCTATCTTGAGACAAAAAGGGTTCCTCAAATTTCTTGGCATCCTTACTCTGAGAGGGGATCCAAGATTCAAGGTATATAGTAGGACTAAAAGTTAAAATGGCAATACATATATAGTTAGAGAAAATTAGGCTAGACCTAAACATCACCAGCAGCTATCATATTTCCTAATCCATCCCCTCTCCTTCTCACTCTCAGTGAATGACCTTTATTGAAAACAGAAGTCATTAGGTGAGAACTTAACATTACCTATAAACATTTTACACCTATAATCTTCCTTCTTTTCCTTCAATTGCAAAACAAGTGGATCAATCTCTTGTTCAAGGATAATCAACACCTACACTTGTGGCTACTACCATCTGTGGCCTTGATCCCATCTCTAGAACCTTGCTACTTTAAATTATCTGGTTATTCCCTGAATCTTCAATGTCTCCCTCTCTACTGATTTTCTTTTCCCTTAGCATTTAAAAACGGTCAAACCGGGGTGGCTCCTTAGTGTAGTGGTGAGCACGTCTACTTTACACGCAGAAAGTCCTACTAGGTTCGCACCCCTGGTGGAGCCACGGACCATACCCCAGGTGTGTCAGGTCCCCTGGGTGCTCCAGGCCCTAGGGGCGTGCTGCAAGTGCGTGGGAGGAGACGCCCTGCCTTCAGAGATCCAGTTCTTAAGGGGAGATGGCAACATCCGTAGGTCAGGGATGGGAGTGTGTGTGGGGGAGGGATTAAAGAGCGGAAAAAAAACTGCTCAAACCTCTGCATCCTTAAATAAAATATAAAAATCAAAAAATTAAAGACACATCTATCTTCCCCTTCCTATTAATTGAGCTACCCACCCACTTACACTGTCACCACTGACTTTTACATTTTCATATTCTCTTCTTAGGTGTTATAATCTGTCTGTGGTATCTGACATCTATGATCCCTCCTTCTTAAACTGGCCTATTTTGTATTCATAATATTTCCTTATTTTCTTCCTCTTTCTCTGACCATTCCCTTAGGTTCCATCTTCTGACACCTTTTCTATGCTTGATAACTCCTGAATCTATACTGCTAGTTTGGAACTCCCATGTGACCATATGCCTATTAGGTATCACTGCCCTAGGTATGCAACAGACATATCCAAAAGGGATTTATTTACTCTTCACTCCACCCATTTTGCTCTTCTTTCTGTAATCTCCATATTGACCATTTTGCCACCCATCTAGTGAGTTTCTCATCAGAAATCTGTGAGATATCTTAAAATATTTTCATTCATTCCCAACCAAAGTTTATTGATCTACCAAGTCCATCCTGTCTATCTTTACTAGTAATGCCTTAGCTAGTTCAAGAACTAATTATCATGGTGTTCTTAATAGGTCTCTCTGCCTCCAGTGTATATCCCACTTAGTGACTTTTCTGAAACTACACTGTGTCTCCTCTATCTAAAACGACTTGGTCTCATTTATACTTGTATATTTAAGATATAATGAACATCATAGAGCCTAGCCCTACCTCCCTCTCTCATCAACTGCTTTCTCTTCCTTGTCCAGTTGAGTTCTCCTTATCATTCTCTCCAGGCCATCTCACCTATAAGTCACTGTGTAGACAGAACTAAATGGGCACGAGCAGAGGCTGGATGGATCAGACTAGACCATGAGACTCCTGCATCCTGCTTAGCTTCCTGAATATGGAAGTCAGAGACACGGAGGGGCTTGGCCCACCAGAAAGGACACCGATCAGGACTGCAGTTATTCCCTGGCCTGAGACATCCCCCAGGGAAGAACAAAAGGACCAAAAGAAAATATATTAATACTACAGTCCAAGAAGCTGCAAGCTGACAAACATCATCAAATTCTTTAAGCATTATTATTATGGATGTAGATTAACCGAGCCCAGCTTTAATGAGAATTGTGGGATCACAGAGATAGCAACAGAAAGAATAAGCTCTTAACACCATGTTTTGTCTCATAAAGATATTTAAATACAAATATATATTTTATGTATGTTTTAAATTTGTAACAATGCATTAATAGTTTAATTTAAAAACAAAGGATTAACTGAGCCAACATCCTTCAATGACTGCCATCTACAGATAAAACTTAAGTTCCTCAATGACATATGCAAGATCTGGCTTCACCAGTGCACTTCTTGCCCTAGCAATACTGTTTACAGTTTTCCAGACATGTTTTTTTCACATTTATGTGCTTTTGTCCATGCAATTTCTTTTGCTTAGAAACTTAACCCTCTGTTGTCGGTCTTTCTGATAAACTCCTTTTAATTCCTGGGAGCATCTTCCCAGGTGCTCCCAAATTCAAGGAAAAATTGGGTTTAATAAATGTTTACTGAACTGAACAATTTGTTTCGATCCCCTACCTAACTCTGAGCTCTCCAGTGACCAACTATCCCATATGACACTTTTAGTGCTAAAACCAGGACAGTCCTAGGCAACCCTGGATGGTTGGTCATCCTACTCCACAAAGACAGAAAATATGTCATAATCATTCCATATCCCTATCTAAATAATGTTTGTCAAATATAATTGAACAGAAATGTTTAAAACAATGGGTGAATCAAAGATGGCTGTAAAATTTCCTAAAGAACCAAACACTGGCCTGATTCAGTGGTACCAGACTTACTTTTTATTCAATAGATAGGGCTATTAACAAAGACTAGAGTGCATAACACATATAATATCACCAAAGCAGTTTAGGCAAATAGCCAAAGAAGAAAGTAGATGATAAAAACTTCTGAAGAATTAACACTGCTCATCAAAGAATTCATGTCTGTCTACACTATTAAAACCTATGAGTAAGTGCTGGGCAAAAAAGTCAATCAACAACTACAGCTGTTTAGTCTGAATTCTGATAACTGAGAGTCTCAAGAGCAGCTAAAAGAACAGGCATGTTTCTCCTCACTAAACAAGGGAGAATTTCACTAAGATCTCAATATCTGTTTGAATTTGCCTAGGACCACATATTATTTACTAACTATGGCTAAAATCTCTGAGTAGGATGTGAGTGATTTCCTAAAATCTTTGCAATTAAAAAAACCTTTACAACTCTGCCTCTGTTAATTCCTTATCAACATAGAGTCTGGAGACTCTACTAATCAGGATATCCCTATCCTAAGTTGTTCCTAAGGCACAAACATCAGATGTATGTAAATGCAAAAAACTGCATTATTGGTTCTACCTATAACCCCAATTAACTAGCTGAAACTAAGGGGGTCAGAAGAGAAGGAGAAAATGTTTATCCTCATTTGGTTTTACTATGTTACCTGTTGTTCAGCAAAATGTTAGAACACTTAATATCCCGATGCAGGAAATTCTTTTTGTGACAATAATCCAATCCTTCCATTAGCTGTTTCATGAATGACTTGATATGGTCCTCAGAAAAGTGCACCAAACCAGATTCTAGCAGTCCCATTAAGTCGTGGTCCATATACTCAAATACAAGGTAAAAGGCACCTATGTAAGATGAAAGAAAAAAATTAAAACAAGAGAAAGAAGATTATGAAATGACAATGCCTCAAATTTTAATATAACTTTGGAGTTGACCATAAAGCTCTCTGGAACAACCGCGTAATTTTATAGATGAAGAAACTGAAATTCAGAGCAGCTGAATAACTTGCTCTTTCTAATAATAACAGAACTACTATTTGAATTAATGTTCTGACTCTTAGTTCAGTGCTCTTTGGACTATTTAAATCTTGAAAGGGACAACTCATGAATGATATTGTATTACTACTCTTTTATATCTAAATCAGTTAACAAATTATAGAGCTTGGGCTGAATCCAGTCTGCTTGTCTGTAGTAAATAGTTTTATTTATAACACACAACCATGCCTGTTTGTTACATATTGTCTATGTCCACTTTTGCAGAAGTCTTTACCTTAGTAAATAAGATTCACATAATATGCCAGGGCAGCATGATATATTTAGTTTGTTATAAGTGCAATTCATAGTATTTTTAAGAATCAAAAGCAAGGTGAATCATCCAATTAAACTCCTTAAATTTAGAAGTTGATAGAAGGAGAAGTACACCAAGAAAACTGTCAAAGATTTGAAATCCACTTTATCATTCCACTTTCAACAGGGTGCATGATAGAGACAAATTTTGTAACTTAATAGACCGAGTTAGACACTGCTATACCTATTCTCAAAGTCTGTCTCCTAGCGGCATAAAGACAAAGATTTTTAATCTAGGGGGTAGGCTTCAAAGACTCTTTGAACTCTCTGAGATAGTACTCAACATTTTAAACACATATATATGCAACATTTTAAAGGTATTTTTTTGAAAAATGTATCCACGTTTAAAGAGGTCCATAATCCCCAAAAAGTTAAGAACCACGGCATTAAGGGAATGTTTTAGAGAGATTTAGCTACAACCTCATACAAATAAAAACACTGAAATTACAAAAGATAAGTAGACAAAGGACACAAAAGGAAAACTCAAAAAAAAGGTAAAACTGCTAAACATGGAAAAAATCTCAGAAGTAATATAAGAAATGCAGTCCAAAATATCATACTTCACCTACCAAGATGACAATTTATTAAAAAGATATACTTAATGTTAAATTATTATTTTCTTAAAAGCAATCTAACATTAAATATAAAAACCCTTTTGACCAAATAATTCTATTTCTAAGAAACTATATTAAGAAATAAATCTAAATGCAAATATTTATGTACAAAGATGCTCAAAGTTCTATTATATATTTTTTAACTGGCAACGAATTGCTCAACAAAAATTGAAGTAAATTTGGATTCATCCATTTTTATGCACAGTCATTAAAACATGTTAATATGGGAAATTGCTTATGACAAATTATAAAACATTAAATATACTTTGATCCCAATTATGTTAAAATAAGCATATATATGATATAAAGTACTAGAAAGAAATATGCCAAAATGCTAATACTATAGTGGTTTTCTATTGATGGTGGTATACTGGAATGGAGTGAGAGAGAAGTAACTGCCATTTTCTTTTTCTCGTTCGTCTATATTTTCAATCTTTCCACAATGGGCACGTATCATATCCATCTGCCCATTATTTAATTTTTTTAAAAAGAATTTAAACAGTACATGGTAAATTATTTAAATAGTACAGAATGACACTGATGAAGTCTGCAGAAACAATCAATTAATATTTTCTTATTTGCCCTTATAGAAACTAGCTATACTTACATTATTTTTATGATCAGAAAAAGACATACCCAGAAATAAACCTAGTATTCTTAATTTCATTCAGATCTAATGTTTGCAAATTTATCTAATTACTTTTCATAAGCAGAATTTCCTTTTATTTGCCTTAAAACTACTTCTACCAAACTCAAGAGGTGCTAATCCCCTAGTGCTAATATCTTTGAGGCTCTGTAAATAAGTGCAGCTTAACTTTATCCACTACCTTCCTAATTTTATGTATTTCAATCATATTTTTATAAAATTTATTTTTAATTATGGTTGACATAAAATATTATATTGTCTTAGGTATACAATACAGTGATTCTACTATGTACATCTTTTATATACTTTATGATTACCACAGTAAGTCTAGTAATCATCTGTCACTGTACAGTTATTATACTATTGATTATAATCCCTATGCTGTACATTACATCCCTTGACTTATTTTATAACTGGAAGTTTGTATACTCTTAATCCCCTTCCCCTTTCCCTCCCAATTATATTCTTTCTCAACATTATAGATTAAATTTACAGATGCCATCTCTTCACAGTTGCTCATGTCTAAACCTTTAGATTTGCTTCAATAAAAGTAGTTAGATGTTATATTACAGACTACTTCAAATATAAGTATGGAAACAATGAACAAGTTTATCCCCCAAATGAGACAAAAGTTAAAAATCCAGGAAAACAAACCACTATGTGACCTGAAGATGATTTAGAAATACCTGCTTTGAATTCTAAAACTGTATCGGTGCAAAACTATGTAAAAATATGAATGTATACAAACAATAACCAGAAGGGATGATATAAAAATGAGAGTAAGAAACAAACGCATAGATACCAGAGAACAAAACTGATGTTTGCCAGATGGGAGGATGGGTGAGGGGATGGGCAAAAAGGGTGAATGGGATTAAGTACCACCAACTGCCAATTATAAAATTAGTGATGGGGATATAATGTACAGCACAGAGAATGTACTCAGTAATATCATAATAACTATGTATGGTGACAGATGGTTACTAGACTTATCATAGTGATCCCTTCATAAGGTAAATGAATGTCTAAATCACTATACTATATACCTAAAACTAATACTCTACTGTTTGTAAAGTATAATTAGAAAGAAATTTAAAAAATGAGAGTAAGTGATAAATCTGGGTTTCAATTTTCATTACTGTTGTTATAATTTATAAAAAAAGGATTTAAAATATTGATTGGAAGAGGATCTTATAAATGTTTACATGCTATTGCTTCTCAGCCTTTTGGCTAAAATCTAGTATCTGTTCAAATCAGTTTAATTGTTTACATGCTGACCTTACTAAGTGTTACAACAGACTCTAATTTTAATGATTATCAATGATTTATTTTTTTAATTAAATTTATTGGGGTGACTAACAACGATTTCTAAAAGTATGAGTATACTAATAAAGAATGGACATTTTATAAAATAAGCACTGTTCAGCACAAGAGCAATCTTAATTCTGGTAGAGATGCAAGAAAGAAGCCAGATTTTAGTACAAACTGTTAAATTCAAACAGTCAAACAATCTAAGAAAGGGAAGTAAGATGTACCAATCCACCTGTAGAAACATAGTTCTTTGCTCGTACCTTTGTCCTTTTTGAAATCCAATGCATCTTGTTTATCTGTGACGATTTCCTTCATGTTAACAACACTTCTGTGGATTAACTGACGAAGGATTTTGATCTCACGAATGGCTGTGATTGGGAAGCCCTCTTTCTCATTGTCTAGTCTCACCTTCTTCAGGGCCACTAGCTCTCCTGTAACAATAAATTCAAACTGTTAAGATTTTCAATTAGCATTTTTTGGCTCTCATTATGAACCACCCAATACATGTCTTTGTTCTGAAAGATGGACTTAATGCCTACTTTAATGCTTTATGCCAGATACTTTTTTTTTTGCAGTTGGACTGTTTATTCAGGTGATATATCTCAGGAAGAGAGAACCTATAACAAATCTCAATGTATGGTTGTGACCCTGAAATTGTTGGCTGTTAAAAACAAATAAAACCAAGAAGCACATGTACTTGGCACTTCTTTTTTCTCTATGCTAGATAACTTTTATATCTTAAAAATTAAATCCCTAATTCTCTTTCTTATCTTTGATTTTTTTAAGACTTGAATTTTTAAATGTTAGGCCTAAAAATTGTGGTTATTAAAATATGCCAATAATTCAACTCCTTTATCTTCGAGAATGAACCCCCTACCAAAGAGCAACTTACACATTTTTACCCTCTCTTAAATCTCAAGCAAGCTTATTATGAAATATTTACATTAAACAACAAAAAAAGGAAGGTTTTTAAACAGTAATTTTACTATTCTTTTGGAAAATTTTAGTGTATTTAGTAACTCTTGAAGGCCAAATTAGAACTCAAAATTTACTTTTGCTAAATCCACTTAAGACATTAGTAGTGCTAACTTTTTAATGTTCTGACATCTAAAATTTTGTGGCAATAGTTACCTGTGTCTTTGTCCTTGGCTTTATATACTTGGCCATAGGTTCCCTCTCCAATAATCCCAATAATGTCAAACTTGTCCACACAGCGCTTCCCCCAGTCACTTTCTGTTTGTCTTCTTTCTCCATAACGAGGACAACAAATTCTAAAAAAGGCAAAACAAAAATAAAAAAAGTATTTTTAAAAATTAAGTCTTTTCAAAGAAAACAATTCTTTTATGATGATATTCTGACTCTTGACTTTTATGAATTTCTTTATTTAAAAGATAGGAATTAAGTGATATGAAATAAATAGTTTAAATAGTCTCTCATAATGACTAAAACAGATTTTTTACTTCAGAAAGACATAAGACCAAATAATAGATATGGTGCTTACTTTCTGAACTCTCTTCAGTATTGGCTTTCTCCACTACAGAACAGGAAAATAATCATGACATCATAGGCTTATCATAAACATAAATTATGAAACTTTGGCAATGATATATGCTCAATAAATAGTAACTATTTTTATTGAGAAGAACGCTAACAACCAGATCAAACCCAGATTCTACTATGTTTATGGGACAGCAATTTATGTGATTAAGCGGGGGGGGGGAATCCCATTTTATTATAAAAATTTTTTTTTAATCTATTAATTTTCCATTCATGTGTACATGGTTGATTCACCCTGAATAAAAGGGCTTTTTTTTTTGTCTTCAGTACTCTAAATATTCTGAACTCAAAATACAGATCGTTTGTGGTATATTTGGATTCGGAAATTATTGCTTTTCTAAAAAACACAACTAGGTATCTGTGGGTACTGATGAATGGGTCTCCTAAGAAGGCTTTTATCCATTAAAATAAAAGAAACATATCAGGTCCAATCTTTTAAGAAGCTACTGGTGTGGGTTGCAGAAGAAAGTGTGAGATTTAAGCCCAAAGGTTCGTTAGTGTAATAAAAGGTGTAATTAAGGATAAGTTCCTTCAAAAACTCACTTTGGTCTTTTTTTATACGGTTGCTGAGGTGGTGTTATTGCCTTTGGTTCTGGAGAGTCTGGGGGTGATGGATCCCCACCAGGGAGCTCTGGAGGGAGAGGGAGGTCCATGAGTAAGTGACGAGTCCTTTGTTCCTTCTCTTTCTTTACAGGTTTTGAAGGTAGAGTTTCTTTTGGACTAAACAACAGACAGGAAGAGAAGAAAAAGATTACAATTACTTAAAGGATATGCAAATAAAACTTTCAAAGGTTTAATGTCTGGCTATTAAAAGATTACAAAGATTTCACATTTAAGGAGAAAAACCCTGTAATACAAGGTAAGAAAATGGAGCTTATCAAAGGTAAACACACTTGGATTTTACAAAATCTATAGTATTCTAAAGAAAAAATAAAAACTTTGGATTACTTGTAAGTCCTTTAACAAACCCTCCTTTTAATGTCTTTCCTAAGATTCTGTTGAGATTTTTACTGAGACAAAATAATCACCTAAAATTCGCAAAATACCACTGCAACTCATGGAGTCACCAAACCTACCCTATATTTTAACCAACAAATATTTATATAACTGAATGAGAACTCAACAGTATAACACTACTATATTACTAAAGATGTGGCGAGAACTTGGAAAAAGGAAATAGTATTTACAGTGTTTTGTAAGAAAACAGCTGGAGATCAAAATTAGTGAAAAATATACTGATTTGGAAACAAAAGGCAACCATATCTGAACAGCCAAAATGGATAAATAACCCTCAAACTAAAATCTCAAAGTCCAAGCAACTATCTCAAAACCATTAAAGTAGCTGGTAGCAGAAGCTCTCTCATGATAACAAATTATAGTAGCTGAGGATTGTGGAGGAGAATGGCTTTTCTGGAATAGATTAGAAAGGTCAATTTTCAGATCCAATTTTTTAACTATCTCAATTTATTTATAAGTAAAGAAAGGATTCTGTGCCATGCGTGTCCTCAGAAAAGAGAGTATAGCATACTAATTCATGACTACAGCATACTAATTCATGCCTACGAATAAAATCATGCTAGATAGTAAGCCTTTTCTATTCCATCACAGTATCAGAAGGTTGAAAAGGATTTGAGAATTCTAACCATAGTAGGAGCCTCCTCCACTTTTTTAAAAAAATTATTTATTATTATTATTATTTATGCCTACAGCACCTGGTCTTCCTAGGTGGTCTCTCATTCAAGTACTAACCAGGCCCAACCCTGCTTAGCTTCCGAGATCAGACATCAGGCTTGTTCAGGGTGACATGGCCGTAGACCATTCCTCCACTTTTTTGACAAGTGGTTATAAAAACAGTTTTTTTCCTCTTAAAGCAGAATGTGACCTGGGCACTACATTTCCATTCACAAAACTTGCTCTGAGTTTCTAACAGCTTTACAACATGCCTAGGTAGGCTTATAATTTTGCTACTTTAAATGATACTTTTCTTTGGAAAACAAGCCTTATGGATAGTTACTCCCATCAAGTTGGTTCAGTTTAACATACTAATTCCTAGAGACCTGGTATATGCAGTTGATAACTAGAGGGAATGGGAAGCTTAAAAAATAGATCCCAGAAGATGAAACATATTTTTCCATGAATATGTCCATTGAATCCTAAATAACAAATTTATCTCTTGTAATGTATCTTTTTGAGCCATACATACTGCTGCCCTTGGTGTGTGAAATAATCTCAAAAGCTACTATTTCCTATCAATTTTCATCATTTTAATCTCTTGTATATCAGACAGAATAGAATCTAGATTAGTTTGTACCATATCAACCAGAAATGGAGTACAAAATGATCATCTGAAACTCTGTTAAATCACTGATAGAGATGAACATATAACATTATTATAATTTGCACCATGATTTTTCTACCCTGAGAACAAAGCCAATTACCAGAAAACTCTTGAGTCCAGGGTACAATTTTTTTTTTTTTAATTTCTCCAATTTTTAAGATATTCAGGAATGAAAATTCCTCATTTCTCAACTACTAATGTTAGAATATTCTTTATAAATTTAAATTCCTCATGATTTGGAAATACATTACTTCTTGGTTCTGCTTCACTGGAATTGAAGTATCTGAATTCTCTCACCATTACTTCATATAAGTTCAGTTTATGTTTTATATTTAGGTTTTGTTTTCCCCAAAGTTTACTTTATGGGTTCAAATATAATTTGTTACTGTGAAAATGTACATTGCTTCTGAAAAAAAAAAAATCACATTATTAGCATGTTTATTTCAAGAAAGAATGAGTATTTGATAGGATGTGTACGTCCTACCAATTCAGGGCACACACGTTGAATACAGGTCAAATCCTATTTCGACAAATCCCAATGTACCAAACACCTTGGAATAATGATGGCCGGTAAAACTGCAATGCTTAACAATATCATGGTCTTCAGCCTTTAGTGTAGGGTACTCAGTAAAATATAGTTCCATATAGAGCTGAGGATATATGGATGCTGAGAGGGTCTAACATAGGGAAGCAGACAATGAACATCTAAGTCATTACTTAAAGATTCATTAACAGGAAGTGCTGATCCACCTTAAATCAGTATTGTTCCACATTTATACCTGTAGACAAATCACATAAGATGTGTAGGTTGCATAATGCTCATGTATAACAATTTTTTAAAAGTTGCCAGTCCTGGCAACTTTTAAAAGTCCTGGAGAGGACTTGCCAAAATTTTAATATCTAGTTAATCTCTTGAAATTTATGATGGGATTTAATCTGTAGGTATGATATAAACACCTCCAATAAGTTCTTATTATTAAAAAAGTATATTAAGAAAGTATATGAATTTACATATGAACTATTTAAAGAAAATTTCTTCATAACTAAAAAAAATCAACGGTATAAACTGATAAATATGACCATTTATCCTTTTCCCCTTAAAGCAGGTTGTTTAAAAAGTAATTTATTTTTACAAACTTCAATTAAAAATGAGCTGAATACATTAAATGAGAACCAAGCATTCTATCAATAAAATCCTAACTCAAATTTGAATGCTCCCACAGATCCTTCCTTTTCTATAAGAGCTCCATACGTTATATAAACAGCCTTTAAGAATAATGTAGTCTCATCTATGGCTGTGCTACCCTGAACAAGCCCGATCCGTCTAATCTTGGAAGTTAAGCAGGGTCGGGCCTGGTTAGTACTTGGATGGGAGACCACTTAGGAAGACCAGGTGCTGTAGGTATAAAAAAATAAGGAACTGTAAGCTGACAAAGTCCTTGCAATCTGTGAGGTCAACCTAGAGCTGTCTCGCCTCAAAAAAAAAAGAAAAAAAAAAAATAGCATAGGCTCTACAGAAGTCTGATAAACTCCAAATGAACCAGGCTATCGAAAAAGAGAGCGATGAGAGATTTTAAAAACTGTATGTGGTTAAATGGAATTTTCAAGAGTAGATGATCTTTTTAAAAGCAGGACAGCCTCATGAAGAGCTATGTACTACAGTTGTATTATGTTATACTATACTGAGGTGGGTGTTTGGAAGCCTTTGTTTCTTGAAACCAAAATTTGTAGACCATGAATCAAAAAGGCTTTTGCAATACCATTTGTTAAATTCACTCCTGCATTTATTACCTTGTTAACAAACTCCTGCCCAATCTATGTTTGAAAGAAACATTTCATTCTTTTTCCAAAAGGATTTTAATTAAAAGACAACAAATCTAACAAAAGCTTTGTCATCCATGTGCTAATTGATTTCTTAACTACACGCCCAATATCATTTCACACAAGCCCTGACTCTGGCTCCTTCAGCAGTTTTTCTTATTCAAATAACCAATATTTATGATTGCATTCTGAGTTCTATATTTAAATCACTGCAGACAACAAAAAGACATATAGGTCATTCTCAACATTTAAGCTGCTGTAATTTCAATGTGAGAAAGTAAAAGTATAGAGGAATATAAGTGAGTTCCATATGCAACTTTTAGATTTCTCTGACAAGTTTTCTTACATAAAAATTATTTTTCATGGGACATATAGGTGCAGTTAGTACAAAGACAGAGTGGCACATATATGACAAAAACAAAAAACCATCTTGAAGTCAAAATTAATATATAGTGAAAAAATAAAATTGATAGTGGAAGAAATCTTCATTTCCATTTTTCTACCTTTAATAATTTACCGATATTATGTGGAAAAATGATGATAATCATACATTCAAAAATATACATTGGGTCTACGGCCATGCCACCCTGAACATGCCCAACCTCGTCTGAACTTGGAAGCTAAGCAGGGTCGGGCCTAGTTAGTACTTGGATAGGAGACCACCTAGGAAGACTAGGTGCTATAGGCGTTAAAAAAAAAACAACATTGGACTATGAAATTAAATAGTTATACTTTCAGAATCAGAATTGAGCAAAAATAGTTTTGCTCACTTCATTCTCTCTCACATCTAATCTTAAAAGATAGCAACACATACTCAAAAAAGCACTAAATGGTCTTACTTTACCTTTCATCCCCAATCTGAAAGACAGAAATCCCAAAGTCAAAATCATTCTACCTCTGAAAATCTGCACTCTACACTGACTAGGTAAGGTTAGGTTCAATAGTTATTTGGTTAGCTAAGTAAACATTTCAAAATGAAAATTCTTAGCCACACTGATATTGTTCCAGCCATTATATAAACTAATATTTAAATGAGGTTCTTATGGCTGAATAATGAATGGCCTCGGGTCCTTTGGGATATGCTCAACTATTTCCTTTTCCAATAAAAACACGAAGCTTCTATCTGTATTTTGTGTACCTCAAACAATTTTTTCTACATAAAATCAGATTGTTCTTTTCCTTTGTAGTTCTCAGAATGTGGCAGATTCATTAATACCTATTAATATTAGAAATAGCATGTGGAATTTTTCTTTAAAATCAGATTTCCCACTATGAATAGTAATGGAGCTATTCTTTTAAATAGTCTTTTTTTTTTCCCCCACTTATTGTACTTGCACCTTCTAAAAAGGCACAGAGGGTAGTCTGGAAAAATATAGACCTAAAGGGCTGAAATGTATCACTGTTCAAACTACCTGTCACTTGGAAAGTAATGGAGAGTTGGGAAGTGGGATGCAAGATCAGCACTTATTTTTGTGCTTACAAAGAAAGTTCACTGTAATGAATGAAACTCATATCCTAGAGAACAAGACAGGATCTCAGTAGACTAAAACTAACACAAATGCTGTCATGATGTATGTCACTGCTAAATCATGTTTGGTTGGTGGTACTTGCCTCGCTAGTCTTACCAAGAAATTAAATAAATATATTTCCTAATGCCTTCCATAAAATCAGGTTCATGTTTCATACTCACTTCAGTTCTCAATACTCAGAGGACTCATTAAAATTAGAGCTTTCCCATTACCCCATTGTGAACTTATATTCTAATTAGCAAAGATTCCACACATTGTTCTTTTGCTTCTTATAAGATAATTCATTTTTTAAAGCAGCACTTTTCGAAATAAACCTGGTTTATTTTTCTCCTGGGTCAGGAGTAAAAAAAAAAAAAAAAAAGCTATAAAAAACATTTAAAAACCCACTGAGAATATTTAATGTTATCATTATTAATACTGTTATCAACATTATATGATTAAATCAACAGTAAGGGTTTTTTAGGAGTGATGAAGATATGGTTATATAGGAAATGTTCTTATTGTTAGGGAAGACATGCTAAAGTATTCATAAAGTGTTAGATATCTATAGTTAGAGCAAATGTGGCAAAAAGTTAACAATTGGTGAATCTATGTGAAGAGTATAAGGGTGTTAATTGCATCTCTCTTTTAATTTTTCTACGGCTATTAAAAATTTCAACGTAACAATTTAGAGAGAAAAACCTATGGATTTTTTAAACTATGAATGAAAATTAACCTTATCAATAAATAAATATGAGAAAAAGTTACTAGGCCTCAAACTGTAATTCTCTCTTCCTAAGTAATAATGTCATAAATATAGACTTTTCCATGAAAACCAAACATTAAATGCATTTCCTATTCATAAAAGTATTCTAAATAGCCATGCATTACAGCAGTTTTGACCAAATTTGAGAACAAAAAATGCATTACACTTAGATCAAGAGGGTTAAGTTTTCTCAGTTCATTATAGGACTTACCTATCTATGTCATCATCTCCAAGTAATAAGGGTGGGAGAGGCAGAGGAGGCAACGTTGACGTTTTTAGGTGTGGAATAGCAGCTGTTACAGATACTTGAGTCTTCACAGAAACCTGTACAGGGGGCTGAGAATTTGCCTGAGAGGACAAAGTAGATGTCCTTGGATGAGTAGAAGGGGGTAAAGTTGAAGTACTGGAAGCAGGAGCCTGACTAAATGCTGGCTGGGGAGGAGGCAGAGGTGGTTGCTGTGGAATAGCTGGTAGTGGAGGCAGAGGTGGCAAAGGGGGTGTCTGAGGTGGAGGGGTAGTAGTTGGTAATGGAGGTGGAGAAGACGTAACTGTGGGGAGAGGTGGAGGGGTTTCCTTTTCTGATGTCTCTGTCTCTTTTGGAGTAACAATCTCCTCCTTCAATGCTACGGGTTTGGAGTCTCTTGTTCCCTGTGCTTTCAAATCTTTAAGAACAGGATGCTTCTCAGAGTTCTCATCCAACTTTAGTTTCCCTGTATCTAAAGAATTTTTGGCTTCTGTGTGTAGATGTGTTATATTCACCAGTTCAGTATCTGGGGCAGATTTTTCCAATTTTATATTTCTGGGTAACTTTTTAGACTCCAAACCTGAATCCTTAGCCTCTACTGAACTGTTCTCTTTTCTAGGCAAAAATATAGGTGAACCCTTGGATTCCTTTCCATCCATTTTTGCTGCAGCAGCAGCAGCTGCTCTTTCCTTCTTTTTCCTACTGAGTTCAGCTCCCAAGCTGGAGTTCAGTGGAAGCCTGACAGGTGAGATACTGGAATGTCGACTGCGTGACCCAGATCTCTTCTTTTTACTATGAGAAGATGAGTGTCTTGAATATGCGGGACTTCTACTTCTAGACTTCATGGATTTCCTAATGGAAAGACAAAAAAGCAGTTTAAAATAGATAAGCTATAGCAATATAAAGGAAAATATATCAGTTAAATTATGGAGAACTGTAACTTATAAAACCCATTTTGAGTAATTTAGTAATCTTAAAAATAAATTAGGTATCTAATAATAATAATAAAATAATAAATCAATATTGGTTCATTAATTATAACAAATGTACCATACTAATGTAAGATGTTAATAACATGGAAACTAGGTGTCAAGATATGTAAGAGCTCTTTGTACTATCGTCACAATTATTTTGTAAATCTAAAACTATTCTAAAAATTAGTTTATTTAAATAATAGATTAGAACTAAATCCTGCATGACAACAGATTTCAATAATATAACACTAAAAATTATTCAACTGAAGGAAGACAGATCGATATTTTTCCCTCCATGTTGGAAAATATCCATATTCACAATGTTTACTTTTAGAATTTTGGTTTAAATTTCTGATAAAGTGAAAACATGATTAAAAAAAAAAGCCACATTTTATACTACAGGTAGGGTATATAAATCTGGAAATTAAAAGTAACTAGCAGGCTTCGCCAAAATCTAATTTTTTTAACTAGAGAGCTATTTAACTGACAAATCCCAAGAAAAAATTTTGTTCCTTGTATCCTTAGTTTATAATTAAGTTGTGCATATACTAAACAAACCCCCAAGAAACAAGAGTTAGGATTTACAAAATAGATAAACTGGAGAAAGTGTCTTACCAAAATAATTAGAAATTCTGAAAACAATAATGGCTTCTGGTACTTTCAAATATAAAATGATTTCCAATCGACTTTTTAGGAACTCGTAAAGCAAAGTATTATTGCATGTTCAATTTATTTTCTTCATTATTAGGAAGGATTGGGAAGTAAACTCTTAGAATCTATGAGGCAGATTATTCTAAATTGAAACTCAACCCTAATTACTTTTTTTGTTTGTTTTTTAAATAAAGCCTAATATGTTTAGGCTTCAAGGTGAGGAAGAAAAAATTAGCACAAAAAATGTGATTGGACAAAACATTTACCCAGTATTCTAAAACAAATTGCTCCCATTCCAGATCTTCAATATCTCCCTTTATCTTTAATCATTTGTAAGATTGACATAAATCAAAAGGTTTCAAAAAAATAGCATATATGTGTAGGGGAAACAACTCACATGATGTTAGCCATGGTGTTCTTATATCTATACTGCTTTTTGGAAGTTTGCTCCAAAAAGTTAGTTGAAATATGTCACTACTGGAATCAAAGTACTCAAAACAACAATAACAACATATATACGAACATGAGGATATAACTATGGAAAGTAGTTAATGGATTTACCAAATATCCACTTACTCTTAAGAAAACTAATACTTCTCTTATAAACAACTGGCTGAAACAAGTTTTCTCTGATTGAATTATGGCTGGGATAAAGCTAACATCTCTATCCCAGGAAAAACTTCTAAAATCCCAAACACTAAGTAAAGTCACAGATAATGCTCTACAAACCATTGTTTCTTTAATCTTTCAGCATGACTAAATCTTCCTAATGCATTCTGCTAAAAATCCCTTAACTCCTCAACAGAAGCCTACCGTTAACAGGACATTTGGATGGCCAAATACTTATAGCATTTTTATGATACAAACACTGTATTTGAGGTCCAGATCCACTCTTCAAAGTAAAAAAAAAGGAGGGGGGGAAACAAATAGGTAAATGCTGGCAATAAAAAATGTGTCTTCAAAAACAAAACATATTTTTCCCCTGAATTAAGTTAGGTTCCATCCATTTGAAATGAAATTGTTACTATTATTCACAATTAATTTGGTAAATGCAAGGACCCTGATTTTCTGCTAAAGCATTTTCAATCTTTTAAAATGACGTTGCCTGTTTAATTATCTCCCAAGGAAAAAACACAGAATACCATGGAAGGACTCTGCATGTTCCTCTACTCTAAGAAATTTTTGTACTTACTGTTTGGAATTCCAACCAATGAGGAAAAATATGTAATGCACACACACAAACATATATGATGCTCTATAAGCCCACCAAAAATGTGTTATGTGACTCCAGAATTATTATGTAGTTTATATTTGCATTCTATACTGGAGACATACGGAAACAGTGTGTGTCTCCAATTCTTTCTTGATTTATTTTTATCATTTCTGCACTAGTTCTAATTAAGTGAGTAGAGGAAAAGAGAACTTGAGATATGAATCCAAAAGGAATCAATGCAAAGCCAAAGTTCTTACTGCAACTCATTTTAGTGTTTTAGCCTCAATGCACTTCTGTATTCCCAAACCCCACAATAAAAATTCTCAGAACAGGCTTATTAAACTATTCCCTTAAAAAAACAAAAATTCTGAGAATATTTCTTAGGGTTCCTTAAAAAACTAAGCAACTTTACAAATGGTACACTTAAGACTTACTCATTTCACTGCATATAAATTTTATTACCCCTCATTAGCTAGTGAACTCTAATTAATGGTACACATGCTAAAGTGTTTATAGTGATGTATACTGATGTCAGCAACTTATCTGAAATGAATCAAAAGATGGATTGATGCAGATATATAAAATACATAGCAAATATTAATTGTAGAATGTAAGTAGTACATGTATGACTCCTTGCTACAATTCTTCAACTTTTCTGCATTTGAAAAATTACAATAAAATGAGGAGGGAAAGACTAAGGAACTTCAGACCCTGACAGCTAGGAACTCTGCAGTTGGATCAATTTGAACTGGTTTATGAAAAATTATAACTTTGTCAGCAAAAATTACTCACACTGCCATATAAAAGATATGCATGGATTTTTTTCAAATTAGAATAATTTCTCTACTAGTATTCAACATTTTCCTTACTCATAAATAGAATTTACTGACTGGCTCCAGGTACCACAGGCCCTATGCTATGCACTTTATATTTACTAATTTAATCCTCACAACAACTCTAGAAGTAGGTAGTTATTATTTCCATTTTACCCATGAAAAAACTCAGGCATTGAGAAATTCAATTATAGGATTCCACTCAAGTATAACTCCAAAGCTCATGTTCTGCTTTTGTAGACAAAGGTGAGTCTATAAAGAGGAAGATACAGGAACAAGAACACAGTTTTTGGTAGATAATTCACTCCAACAATTAAATTTCAAAGGAACATGCCTTTCTTGAAAAAATAACATAGTAAATGCACTATCACCATTTTTTTAGAGAAAGATTCTGAATATTGCAAGTGGTCAAGGTGACGTTGTAAAGAAAATCGAATTATCCTTGGAACTAATTTCTGCTAGGCTCTATCATGAAAAGGAAAAAAGACTAGTCAGCTGAATGTCCACTAGAAACAACAGTGAAAAGACAAGAGTCTTTTGTAAGCTATCAAAACATCGTCGATTAGGAAATAAATAATAGGTTTGGAGACTCAGTGGACAGCACAAATGACAGATGACCTAGGCAAATAGCCTCAAGATAATACAAATGAAAACCTGCAATTTCTTATATCTTCAATCAAGTCCAATGAGGTCAAAAGCACTAATATCAATGTTACGTAAAAATATTAAGACAAGGCAATAGAAATAGCTAGATAAGCTCGGGAAACCAGTAGCTCTGCACTCAACAAGCAGAAGCCTATGATTTTTCTCACACAGTTTACAGCTGATGATCCCACCACTGGAAGTACCTACCTTTAGCAGCTTTAGGCATGTAACTCTCCTTTTCAAATTCTGGGTTAAGAAACCAGATTCACTTACTTGAATGACTGGGAACTTCGAGAAAACATGACTTATTGCCAGTTCCTCATAACCCACTCTAAGAAAGGACTGTTAAGACAAATAGCTCACCTGGGGAGTGGACTCCGACTCAGAGACCGTTTGCTTGTGAAAGGACTGCTGGACCGCCTTCGACCATAGGGACTGGGTGATCTCCCACTGTAAGAGCCACTCCTTTCATAGCTGGACGACCGTCTCCTGCTATAAGGACTAACAGACCTCTGTCGTCTACCGTAGGGGCTGGGTGACCGGGTGCTGGACTGGTAGGCCGAAGGCTCCTTGTAAGGTGGACTAATTGACTGCCTTCTTGAGGTACTTCCAGGACTCTTCTTATAGGAGTCATAATTGCTGGAGGTGTGAGATCTTGGGGGACTAAGGTCATAATCTTGGCCGTAAGAAGCTCCTGAGGGGCTATCATCTTGCTTGGGGCTGTCAGACCATTTCCTGTGGGGACTCCTGGATCTCCGTTTGGGGCTGTCCACTGTTTTGTAACTTTTGGGTGTTTCCCTTTTCCGATGACTTTTACTCCGGTCTTTGTGGCCAGACTTCACCTCACGTTCTTTTCGGGCTTTCTCTTTGTGGAGTTTGGATGACCTGGATTCCTTGTTGCTACTGCTTTTGGAGATCTGTGCCTTTCCATAGTCATCATTCTCCTCATTTGAACGCTTTGAACTTCCTGACATCCGGTCCTTCATCGATCCCGACTTGGTGGAAACTTCCTGGTTTTTTTCTTTTTCTGTCTGTTTAGTTTTTAGTAAGTCCCGGGAACGTCTGTGCTGGTGGTGACGATGTTTGTGGAGACGGTCACTCCGATCAGTTCCACGACGTTCATCATTCTCCCTCCTGTCTAGTTTGAAGGCCATGTCGTCAGAGAAGGTATCTGAATCAGAGCTGATGTCATCATACTCCACCAAAGGTTTGATAATTGTACCCAAAGGTGCTGCTTCAGGGGTCACCAATCCCATGTCTTTGGAGTGCTTGGACTTGTGCCGTTTGTGCTTCGACACCAAGCGGTGACGCTCTCTGCTGTTGGAGCTGCCACCTCCAGACGACGGCTGCAAAGTTCCAGAAGCTCCTCCACTCCCATCCTTCTTGCCCCCATGTCTCTCTGGATTGGGCATTCCCTTTCCCCTGGCCTCAAAAAGGGGAAAAAGTTCCCCAGCACTCCAAAAAGTAACCCCCACCCTCCCCCCCAACCCCGACCCCACGCCTACCAAAGTGCCTCTAGAAGGGGGTGGGGAGGGAAGGAACTGTAGCGAAGGCTCCTCCCTCCCGATTCCTCAGCACCCTCCTACATGAGGTAGGGGGTGAGGGAGCCAGGGAAGAAATGAAGAGTTCCTCAGCAGTGGAGTTGCGAGACAACGGGCAGCTGCTTAAGTCTGTTTGCCCTCGTAACCCCCGCCGAGCCAATCCTCAGGCCCGGGGGCCGGGTAGGTCGAGGAAGTAGGAAACCGACGGCCCAGGGCTGTGGGGCCGACTCCGGCTCTGGGGCCCTGTGAGGACTGCGCGGGCCCTTTCCCTACCCGGTAGCCCGGCTCAGGCGGCTTCCTGTCGCTGGGGTTCCGCGGCCTAGGTGCCTCACACCCCCTTTGTCTCTTGTTCCTGAGGGAGCCCCTTTTCTTGCCTCCGCCGCACCTCAACACCTCACACGCTCGCTCCCTCACACAGACTCACAGTCACACACTAGGTTAAACCGAAACGGCACCTGGGGGAGGGGGGAGGGGGACAATCCCAGAATATCTCGCGAGAATCCACTAAGATCGCGGTATTTCGTGCTTCCCTTCACTTCTCATCGCTTCTTGATCAAACAACGCGAGAGCAGGTCCCAAGCACGAAACGCGAGCCTTCATGTTCTCGCGGTAAGCGCCTCTCGGTTTGGTCAAAGCTTTATTGAAACAGGTTTTCTTTTTAATTCAAAACTTTATTGATAACTCATTGAACAAATGTTCCCAGGCTCCGGCGCAAAATAATTTTTGCATACTTTATAACTACCAGGATGAAAATATTATCAACAAGACAAAAGGCGAATGTAAGGACATTTTCAACCCAATTCCCTAAGTATTAAAAATGCTTACCGCTTATAGAGTATAATATGTGCATCATCTCTAATTCTCGTACTACCCTGCAAAACACGATATTCTTATCCCTATTTTACAGATAAGAGAGAACTCAGACCCAGAGAAGTTAAATAACTTACTCAATGTAACAAAGTTAATCCAGTAGTTGCCAAAGACGAGATTCAAATTCATGTCTGACACTAAAGCGCAAGCTCTTCTATTGTGTGGCATTAGCTCTCACCAGTCTGCTTAAAATCTAAGAACCTGAAAGCTCATCACCTCTTGGGATCATCTATGGCTCTTCTGGAATCATTTAGCTTTTATTGTCACACAGAAGATTATAATTTTGAACAAGAAAAGCATAATATTCATGACCAAGAAAAAATAGTCTCTTACCCTGCCCCTCATTTTTTACTTTTCAAAACTCCATCGTATGTATTAACTCATTCCATCGTCCAACAATCATCTGAAATAGGGGTGTGTAAGTGAGAAAACAAAGGCACAGAGAAGTTAAGTAACTTGTCCAAGTTTCTACATTATTTTTTTCAACACAGTTATGTATGAGATTTTAAGGCCTTTCTCTGTGTAATATCGCCTACTCGGGGCCCTCAAATAGGATGTAGACAATATATTCGTCCTACAAGATATAAGGTAATAAATGTCATAAGAATGAGAGCACTGAGGAGGTTCAAAATGAGGTGGGGAGTTTAAGAAACAGTTTTATGAAAAGTGCATTTGAGTTGGACCAGGAAGAGTGGATAGGATTTGTATATGCAAAGATGGGAAGCTCAACCAGTAAATTGGGAGCCAGAAAACATTTTGAATGAAGGTAGAAGGATCCACTCTCAAAATCACTCCCTGAAATGTATTCCTGTTGCTTTTGGTCACATAGGTACTAAAAAAGTTATTTTACTTAAATGTTTGAGTCCATAAATCTTGAATACACATGAAAAAGATGAAGTTTTCATAACAACTTTTTAATCATCTAAGGAAATAGTAAAATTAATGCTATGAAGAAAAAAAGAAAAGAAAAAAGGGATAGAATTAAGTACTGAAATTCAGATGTGGTACTTTTTCATTGCTGCGAGAGCCTTGATGTAAAGGTCACCACCAGAATCTGATATGATGGCAGATGGCATGAGACTTAATGGGCCAATTAGGTGAAATGACTAGCCCACCTTATTACACATTGGCATGAGTTTGGCAAAATTAATTTTTCTTCTGTAACCGAGTTCAAGTTTTTGACCCGGATACACCCACATCCCCAGTAAAATGGAAAAATAGAAAGAATTATGGTGATGTGTCGAATAAAATCTTGAAAAATAAACTTCATCATCCAAATTAAATAGCATTACTTATATTTATAATTATTAATTATCTGTTGCCTATTTAAGCAGAGAGACTCCAATAAATAAATGAAAAACATGAAACTTTTTATTGAATTTTTGTAATATATTTCAATACCACTTTTCAATTTTCTACTGAAATCTTTAAGCCTCTCAATAAATATCAGCTGAACAAATAACCTGGTGAGGTGGGCAAGGATGGATGTTATAACATGCATCTACTAAAGTATGAAACAGACTCAGAAGGAATTGGAGCCTGTTTACACTTAGTGCCAGGAGCAGGGACAGATTTTTAATTCTAGGCCAGTACTCTTTCTATTACATTACACTTTCTCTTTTTGGTGGATAAAATTCTAAAGTAATTATATCTCAATAAAGATGGAAAAAATTCTATTCAAGGAAATCTCAGATTGTGTCCAAATTTTTAAGTACAAAATCTACTCTAGACTGCATGGATTGACCCAAGAACTGGTGAGAATAGCACTTTTTTTTTCCAATTAGAGGTGATAATTCAATGTTATTTTAATTTACATTAGTTTCAGGTGGAGAATAACGCTTTTGTAAAATAAGTGTTGTTTCATTCTACAGAAAAACTTTGAACTCAGAAATTCCAGGACTGCACAATTTGCTTTATTTGCATGACCTCCCAGGGCAGGGAGTCAGGGCAACTGTATAAAACCCAAGATGATCAGTTGACTACACTTTCCCTGTAAATCCCCAAAGCAGGTCAGAAATCTCTTTAGGCTGTATACAAGAGAAAATATTTAACTGAAGTTATAATAACATCTCCCCCAGACCAATTTGTTAGTTTAGATTTTAACTTTAAAGAGCCTAGTCTTCCTCAAAGCTTAGTCATTTAAAATTTGCCCATTGTCCCCTTCTTGCCATATAGGAAGATTGTTTCTATGTGCACCTTGAATGCTTTTCTTGTTTAACGACATGTCTCTCCTTTACTTCTTGAGCACAAATTTCCAACAGTGTCATTTCATCTGCATTTTCAGATGAGAAATTATAACTTCTCATTCTAAGTATGGTGGTTTACTCTAGTTTCAAGCTTTCTAAGGTTTAAAATTTTCTAGCTTTATTTAGTAGAGACATTATTGTTTGTACAGAGAGTGTCCATGAGGAAGTGTAGCTGTGTATCTAACGTTGATACTTTGGGCATAAGAATAAATTAACAAAATGATTATAGTGATCAATTGTATTTTCAGAACTCTAAATCAGATGAGCTCATCAAGGGTTGGGGTTCATGTTGTGTTTTCATGTTTATATCACCAGCTCCTAAAACATAAGAACTAGGACTTCATAGATGCTTGTTGAATGAAGAGCACTTTGTTTGACAACAGAAAAGGAAACAGCATTTTAAACGTTATCTTTGAAAATTCTCACTTGGATAAATGCTCTCTGTACTTTATGAATTTTAAGGTGGCTACATTTATATTATATAATGTTTAGGACATAATTTTACACTAAAAATGTTTGATTTTCTGAAATTCAAATTTACATGAATGTTCTGTATTTTATCTGGAAATCTCATCAATTTATCCCAGCAATATACACTGAATCTCTGACTTGTGTCAGGAGCTGGGCTAGGCAACATCACTAGGTAGCAGTGAAAGAAACAGACCAGTGCAGCCCTCCTGGAGCTGGCAGTCTAGCAAGGAAGACAGGCATTGAATAAATCATTATGTACTTAATTAATTTTGATAATGAAAGTGTTATTAAAGAGATAATATAATATAGGACCTCATTAAGTCAAAGGTTTGAGAAGGCTTGCTTTTCTAGTCTAGAGGAAGAGACATTTACATTGAAATCTGAATATCAGAGGGCCTTAGTGAGGTGAAGGGAGTGGGCAGAGGAAGGCCTCCCAGCAGTTAAAAAGGCTTATTCAAGGATCTAGGGAGAAAAAGGAGTGCAGGCATCTTCTGCACGCAAAAGAAGGCCAGCTGGAGATTGGCGATGGGAAAAGATCTGGGTCTAGCAAGGCTTGCAGGCCCAGTAAAAGATTTGCCTAACTAGGCCCAGGGACAATGCTAGAGAGGCTCAGGGACTCAAAAATGAGGGGCGATTCCTGCCCCAAGAAACTCAGTGTGCAGCAAGCAACTCAAAGGAATACGGATAAGAGAGACAAGAAATAAATTTGAATTCTACTTTCAAGAAGCATAGTTATAGATAACTTTGTGGCAATAAACAAGTTCAAAGACATTTTCAAAGATTTGTTCTTACTAAACTCATGCTGCTGTGCCTGCTCACCTGACTTGTAGTTATCTGCTGGAATCACTTTGAAAGTTTGAATAGCATTTTTGAAATGTGGGGAAAACTCAGATGTGAGAGCTGATGGAAATCTATTGCTTAATATCCTTGCCACAAACTAGGTAAAAAAATCCAGCTTTCCACCAGTTATTTTTAAAGATGTTTATGGGAAAAGAACATTAAAATAAAAGTAGTCTTAACTCTGTTAAGAACTTTCACCCAGTGCTACCTAGCACTGTTCTATTTTAGCCTGGTTCTTCAGTTCCAGTGGCCATGAACTACTCAGCATTATTCCAAATTTTTTTGTGAGAATTTACTGGTACAGGAGATATGACTACACATTCTTTGTGACTTGTAAAGTACGAGCTAAACTGATTTTCACTGATTACAAAAAAGGGACACAAACATATTAGCATCTTATGTTCTGACAGCTGAAAACAAGTTTACCTTAATCCAAAATCTCCCAGGTCTTCAAATATTGAAATTACTCAAGAAATATTTCTGAAATTAAAAAGAAAAAGAAAGGAAAACGGAATTAAGTGTACTGGGCTGGCGTGGAACGTCATGTTACAAAGAGCCAATACTTTTTTTTATGGCATAATTATTCTATCTAGTATCTACAAAAAGCGTATTATTTTTAATAAAATAGTCCTAATACCAATATTCTTCGAAAAGCTAGTTTTTCAGTAAAAAGAGCCGAGGATTTTAATTTGCGAACTGCTTAAATGCCAAAACGAAATGCCAGGTTCAGAAGAGAAATCGGTCGCTACCAGCTGCCAAACACCGTATCTAAAGGCGGAGTCTGAATCAACCAAAAGCTAAGGAAAAGCTGGATTGGAAGATTCTCGCGAGAAGCACCCCGTTAACCATTTTCCGCGATAGTTTGTGGCCCAGCCCTTTTCCTCCCTCTCGCAGGATCACGGTTAATCTCGCGATCTTTGGGAAGTTCCGTTGGGGAAAATGGCGGCGGCCGCGAGCACCCTTCTCTTCTTGCCGCCAGGGACTTCAGACTGAGCCTTCCCGGGAAGAGTGGGGACTGCTGGTGCCCCGCGTCCCGGGAGCCCAAGCCAACTTGGTTCCGTCGTGAGCGGTGGGGAAGGGCTTTTCCTCTTGTGTAGGACTCAGGCCTTCCCCACCGTCAGGATGAAGGCTCAGGGGGAAACCGAGGGTGAGTGACTGAAGGGGAGAGCAGGGGGCGGGACACAGCTGGGGGGAGCCAATCTGTGAGAAGAGCTGGGGGTCCGATGCCTCTGCGGGAGCCACCCTCCCGAGGGCCCAGAGTCTAGGAGGCGGGATCTGTGTTGAGTTTCAGATTATGACTGTTTCTTCCCCGTGATCCAGAGCTCTGACTTTGGGGCGATCAGGGTTCCCAACTTCTGTGAAGGTTTCCTGCTTAGCTAGGGCAATCAGTTGGGCCTCAGGGGATTTTTATCCTAAAGTTATGGGAGACCAGGCTAGTGAATCAAAAACCTGCTTACACCTCATGTCTGAAGAGACGTCTGAATAATGACATAACAATTGTACAGAACCGTGTGTCAGAGAACTGGAGGATGTTTTGGCGTGACTGAAATGATTAGGTCCTTATAATATTAAAAGCCAGCATTTCCCTGAACGTCAGTCACAGTGTTCAGATCTTGTGCTATTGTATATTTTTTAAAAATGTGTTGAATCTCATCCTTTTAGTGGCTGGACTAACTCAGAACTGCTGAAAAACAACTTTTCTGTGGAACCTTAGATTCTCTAAAAGTCTACACTACAGTTTAAATGCTTCCTTAGCATTTTGGACGTAGTTCTGTCAATACACTTTACTCTGAACTTTGTAGATCAGGAAACCTTGCCTTACTCATTGTATAGTCCCTGGTACATAAATAATTGCTCAAAAAACGTTTGATGTGAGTATTTATATAAAGATATTTATCAGGCTTTTCAAGGAAGGAGGGTTGTGTTTTGAAGGAGAAGAAGAAGAAAGATTTATTTCTTGGGTACTCAGGAAAGACAGGTGTAAAATGGAAGCTCAGTGAAGCAGGAATTTTGTCTAGTTTGCTCACTGCTGTATCCCCAGCACGTAAAATCGTGCTTAAATAAAAAAGTCTTGAAAGTGAGAATTGCCAGAACTATAAACTGGCTAAAGTAGCTCAAAACCTACTTTTCCAGAAGATGAGGAGGACATTGGAGGAAGGAGTTTGAATCTTGATTTAGAAGATGTCATTGCTTCAACTGATTGCTGACATTCTATTCACCTTTCAATGACACTTTTTCTGTAACATCTATGCATGCAACTAATTAACTTTTACTCCTTTGAATTTCAATTAGAAATGTGTCTGTTTTTAAGATTATATCTCATTTTGCTTTCTGTAATGGTTATTTCCACATTAACTTATGCATATCCTTTCACAGATGTTATTGCAGGTATATTGTGTGTTTTTGCATCGCCAGTGGTCTCTAGCACGGGTCCTTGCTCATTCTAAGCAGTATAAGAATTAGAGGAGGGTTTAAGGGCATAGGGGTTTCATTCACACACTTAGTCCAGGAGCCAGTCTTTTCTACCTGTTATTTCTGCTGGAAACTCATCATTTAGACATTTACATCTTCCCTGTCCGTATAGTTTTAGTTTGAATTCAAATAGGAGCAATCTGAATGACAAAGCCTGTTTTTTTGATAATACTTGTAAGTTGATCTTTTAAAATTATGTAAAAAAAAATAAGGAAGTCTATATTTTCACATTGAAAACCAAACTACCCATAGTAAGGGCATACATCGTTAAATGTATGCTCTACATATATCGTGTAAGAGATTTCATGAGTGAAGTGAAATTTGTCACTAAATTGTAGTCTTAATCTTGAATCATTAGAGATGGTTCTTTTTCAGTTCTCATTAAAAGTTTGGATGGAAAGCAGTCCTGTTCTATGGTATTTATTAGATAAACCCATAATTCGTGTGTTGTCTTGTCATTAAAAATAAATTCTTTGTATGTTTTGAAGTAAATGATATTGAAAAATATTTTAACTGCGTTCTTACCGGGATAATGTGTGGGGGTTTCGTTTGCAAGAAAAACTGGAAGGTTTTGAAAGAAGAATTTCTAATGATGTCTTCTGATTTATATCATAGAGTCGGAAAAGCTGAGTAAGATGAGTTCTCTCTTGGAACGGCTTCATGCAAAATTTAACCAAAATAGACCTTGGAGTGAAACCATTAAGCTTGTGCGTCAAGTCATGGTGAGGATTGTGGTGTGTGCTTAGACAATTATTTAATAAGCTAAGTGCTCTTAGATTTTTTCAAACTAGTTATAGTGTGTCTTCAGTTTTATTTATCATAAAGTTGATAGCTACCATGTACTCAGGTGTTTTAAGAATTTACCTAAGAAGGAAATATAGTTATAAAATTGTGTTAATCGTGAGTTATAGTACACTGGGATACTTTAGGCAAAGGTGCTATGGAATACACCAATAAGAGACACATGTGATAGACTGGTATAGAGATATTTATTCTTCACTTCCTGTCAAGCTCCTTGATACTAATGTGATAGTATTTTCATTGTATCTATACTAGGAATAGAGTTTACAATTCATTTTTAATTAGTTTTACCTGTTTATTTCTGTCAACCTCTTTCTCTACAGTACTACTTCACCTCCTGAGTCATTCACCAGTATGGTGAGCCCTTAGTTAAGTGGAAGACAAGGGGTTAGGGGTAGGAGCATGGCTGGTTGTTAAAAGTTCATCCATATGATTCTAGCAGTAGTCGAATGATATAGGAAAACTTTACTTATGTGAGTTCACCTGGGCAGTGGATACGTGACTGTATTTACTTTATGATAATTCATGGATTCCTTTACTTAAGATTTGCATACTTTTCTATATATATGCTATACTTCAATGAAAGTACCCCAAATGTTACTTTAGGTCGAGAGTAAGTTCAGCTTCATAGATTTATTAGTGTTTAAAATGATCATATCAGTATAACATTAGCAAAAGAACTGAATTTGCTGTCAAAATATCTGTATGTTAGGTCTGACGACAATGCTTACTACTTACATGACCTTGGACATATTATTTAATATCTCCGAGTTTAAGTTTTCTTATCTGGAAAGTAGAGACACACAGTATCAGTTTGCTTTTTCACATACATTAAGTCTTTCCTTAATGTTGATACGTTCTCAGAAACTGCAACTTTAAGCAAAATGACATATAATGAAACCAATATTACCACAGGCTACTGATACACACAAGAGTTAAGGTCCTATGGCATGGGTCTGGTCACAAAAACATTACCAAACTTCTAAATAAGGACCCAAAACACTTCTGATATTAAACAGTGAAATAAATCTGAGCTCTTCATACATTTAAGAAATAACAATAAAAACAAGAAAGATAATTATTTTTCAATTTGTTTATCCCCAGTTCAGGGTCTTGGTTGACCAGAGGTTATCCTGAAAACTCAGGGCGTGAGGTGGGAACCCACCCTGGACAGGACACCATTCCATCGCAGTGTGTACTCACACACACACTCATACTCACTTATACTGGGACAATTTAGACATGCAGTTAACCTAACATGCATATCTTTGGGACATGGGAGGAAACTGGAGTACACAGAGAAAACCCACATAGACATGGGAAGAATGTGCAAACTCCACACAGTGGCCGCAGCTTGGTATCAAATTTTGTTTTCTTATCAGTGTTATAATGAGATGAAGTTATTTGTGGACCTACAGTAGTTCTGTTGTAAGGATCAAGTCAGATAATAGATATCAAACTGTTGTGTTGTTAAAAGATTTCTGTAACTATAAATTCTACAAATGTAAGTATATCTTCTGGCTCAGGATTGTGTACACAAAAGGTATTTAAAAAGTCAAATAAATGATAGTTTTTCTAGTCTGGGAATTCTGAGATTGTCATTTTTATACCATAAGACAGTCATGTTCTAATATGAAATATGTTCTATAAATGATATTGTCATTAGAGAGATATCATGAGATAGAGTAATTTCAGGTGGCTACTAAGACCCTTTCTTGAGGTACCAGTGTCTTAGTTTAGTCACCATAATTTTCATTGTCTACTCACCTTTGCAGATTCAAAAACCTAATTTTATTGGTATATGAAGACTGAAGAATTTTTAACAATTGACATACAAAATCTCAGTAGACTAACATGTAAATCAGAATGCCAATTTATTAATTTACAACAGAGGGTTTATCTTTCCAGTTATCAAAATGTTAGTATCCATTGTCCAGAGCATTGTCCCTTGTCTATTCAAGGTATAAAGGAAACCAGATTATTAATCAGGTGTTTGTTTTATGAGGGTGGAATTAGAGCAAAGAGAGATGGATTTAGGGCATGGAAAAGCCTGAAAAACTATTCTGTATTATAAAGCTGTTTACATTTTTGGGGCTGGAATGCTGTGCAGAGAAAAACTTCTTCCCTGGATAGAGTTAGAAAAACTATGCCAAAATTCTTGCTCTTCGGGCATCCCTTTTCTGGGCCGCATAGTTTTAGAGTTAGTTTAGTTAGACTACGGTCTGGTTGTATTTCTTAGATTACATGCAAATCACCTGGTTTGAAAATATGAGTTGCCAAATCTTATGAGTCTCTGTATTTAACTGAGTAAATCTTAGGATGTAGTTACTTATACAGGAAGCTGATCTCATTACATTTTGATTCTTCCTAATTTTTCCCTGAAGGTTATATTCTTTTAGATCTGAATATACATTTTCTACCTTCATGTAGATGGTTGTATCCATGTACTATATGAACTACTTTTCCTCTTCTGGCTTGATGGACAGAGTAACAGTTACGAGTCTATAGACTATTTCAAGTATATAGAGGATGTAGAGTATATAGACTATAACATATAGTTTATAGACTATTCTGAAATATTACTATTAGGATAATGTATATGTACATCTGAAACACTGTTGGCTTAATTTTTACCTCAAATGTTTTCCCACTAATGTAGGAGAAAAGGGTTGTGATGAGTTCTGGAGGGCACCAACATTTGGTCAGCTGTTTGGAAACATTGCAGAAAGCTCTTAAAGGTTTGTAAACATCTTTGAAATATGCTGATTTCTTAAAACACCCAGTTTAAGAAAGATTTTTATACTTACACAAGAAATATAAATTGAGATAGGTCAACATTTTTTTTTTTTTTTTTTTGCACCTACAGCACCTGGTCTTCCTAGGTGGTCTCCCATCCAAGTACTAACCAGGCCCGACTCTGCTTAGCTTCTGAGATAAGATGAGATCAGGCTTGTTCAGGGTGACATAGGTCAATTTTCTATGCTAGCTGTTGCTCTTGCTTCATTATGGAATTGAGAGGAGTTCTTACCTGAACTTTTGAAACATTTTATTTACTTACTTGCTTATTTATTATTATTATTTTAAATTTTTTAGGCAAGGCAACTCTTGGTTGACCTCACAGATTGCAAGGACCTTGTTAGCTTACAATCCCTTATTTTTATTTTTTATGCCTACAGCACCTGGTCTTCCTATGTGATCTCCCATCCAAGTACTGACCAGGCCCAACCCTGCTTAGCTTCTGAGATCAGACAGGATAAGCCTTGTTCAGGGTAGCATGGCCATAGACTGTTTTTTTAATCCTATTTTAAAGGCTGGTAGAGATGCAAAACAACTGATGAAAGGTAACTGGTAAGATAGCAGGGGAAAGTTTTTTTTTTATCTATACATTTCTTTAAATTCTCAATAAGAAGATGGACATTTTAATGCTAAAAGATTACTGTATTTATGGACAATGTTTTCAGGAAAGCAGACAAAAAATTCAAATCCTAAGCTTGATTATTCATGCTTATAACTACCTCTTCTATTTTGGGGGGGAAAATGAAAGTAAAAACAGATTTTACTCTGATCCACCACAAACGAACCTGATTGTGCTGAATATAGTTTTGTTTTTAATTGTGGTAAAATATACATAATGAAATTGACCACTTTAACCATTTTTAAATACACAGTTCAGTGGTATTAAGTACATTCACATTATTGTGCAACTATCATCACCATCTACAGAACTTTTTTATCTTTTGAAATTGAAACTCTGTACTCATTAAACAGTTAACTTCTCATTTCCCCCTCCAGCTCCTGACAACCACAATTCTACTTTCTGTCTCTAAGAATTTGACTACTGTAGATATCTCATAGAAGTGGAATCATACAGTATTTGTCCTTTTATGACTAGCTTATTTCACTTAGCATAATGTCTTCAAGGTTCATTCATTTTGTAGCATGCATCAGAATTTCCTTTTTAAGAAAGCCGAATAATATTTTATTGTGTGTATGTACATATATACGTGTATGTATACATATATGTGTATGTGTGTATATATATATGTGTGTGACATTTTGTTTGTTCATCCATCAGTGGACACTTGGGTTGTTTCCATCTTTTGGCTATGGTGAATAATGCCACTGTGAACATTGAGTACTTACTTTTATGTTGGTTTGATGTTAATCTTTCTTATTCAAGCATTAGCAGCTAACTGTGTCTTTAAGTTAAAGATAACTGTCCCAAATGAATAATGAAAAAGGAGTGGAGAAAGGTCCAATAATTTTTTGAAATAGATTTTTTTTGACCCCTATTACTGCCTAGGCTACAGCTAAGTCTTAAAGATGAACTTTGTGCAGATTCTAAGTATTCGAACTCTTGAACGTGTTTATGGCTTTAAAAGGACAGATATACTCTGCAGGATGTTTTTTATCTTTGAAGAATACAATTTAAGTTATATGAAGCATCCTTTATGATTTCCTTTTTTCACCCTTTCATAGTAACATCTTTACCAGCAATGACTGACCGTTTGGAATCTATAGCAAGACAGAATGGGTAAGTAGTCTATCTGTAAGCAGAAATGTATAACTTAGTGTTGACTTTGGGTAGCTTTATTTATGTGTCTTCTATTAATTTTTGTTTTGATTTGTTCCTGCTAGACTGGGCTCTCATCTCAGTGCCAGTGGCACTGAATGTTACATCACGTCAGATATGTTCTATGTGGAAGTGCAGTTAGATCCTGCAGGACAGCTTTGTGATGTAAAAGTGGCTCACCATGGGGAGAATCCTGTGGTATGTGTTGTCGATATTTCACTGGACTCTGTGGGGTTTACTTAGGGACATTAATTTTAAAATGAATGTTGGGGTTTGGAAAAGCTTGGGTTTAGGTTTTTTTCATGAGCCACTGTAGAGGTGATGTGATGGGCTACAACATCAATAGCTATAGAATGGAATTTAAAATAACGTGGGTCCATCGCTGACATCATCCAAAGGCTTTGACAAGTGGAAACACCAGAGGAACCCTTTTCATTCAACAAACATGAGCCAAAATTGAACAATAGGTGCTGGGGATACAGAGATAAATAACTCAAAATTCCTCTCATCAAAGAACTAATAACTAAAAGGGACAGAAAATCTTGTAGATAGCTGATATCTCTGAAAAATCCTGTAAAAGAGATAAATGTAAAATGTGTGTAACCAGACAGTTGGATATAGTTTCCAAGGATGGCATTAAAGAGAGGTCCTAATATTTTAAGCTACTGAAAGTTGATTTCTTTATAAACTATTTCATATATTTTGATCTTTAATTTCCCACCCCAACCCCATGGTTTACCAAGTAGGAAGAAGATGCTTTTTGATATCTTAATACATGGACCGTCTATAGTTTCAGTGTTTTTGTTAAAAAGCATGTGCTGTTAATAATGAGAAAAATTCTTACTGTCTTTTAAAGTCTTAAAATAGTTGAAAGTTTTAACATAATTTCTTTAATTTCAGAGCTGTCCAGAGCTTGTACAGCAGCTAAGGTAAGCAAATGACATTTATATTCACTGATAATGTCAGGCAATGCTGTCCTTTATAGCTAGGTTTTGAGGCTGAATGGGTAAGATACTTTCCTGAGGAACAAATTTATTTTCTTGGGTCTGGATTTTTCACAGTCTGTACTTATTCACTTTCAGAATTGACTTAGCTTAATTTCTTACCCTACTTAGTCTAATGGTTTCTTAACTTTGGCAGTATCGGTAATTTGGACTGGAAATTCTTTGTTCTAGGGGCTGCCCTGTGCATTGTAGGATGTTTAACAGCATCCCTGCTCTCTTCCCACTAGTTGCCAGTAGTATCTCCTGAGCTGTGACAATCAAAAATATATTCTGATATTGTCAAATGTCCCCTGGAGGGTAAAATCACTCCTGGTTGAGAACTCTGATGTAGCCTTTGGAATTTTGTGTGGAACAAAAATAAATAGAACCTAATTATTGAATTAGAGAAGGCTTGAGAAAATTGAATCTATACCACAACAAAGACATTTTCACTTTAATTTTGAGAAAAATTGTTTTCCATTTAAGGTATATGTGTGCTAAACTCCCATCATAGTAAAGCGCTAGGCTTGAAGGATCTCTTCTTGTAGTTGATGGCTTTTTCTACTGGCTTATCTTTTTCCTTTGAATTGAGTAGAAAGTTCCATGCTTAAATTTAAACCCAGATTTAACTTTCCGGGAATTTGAGAAAGTTATTATATCAATTTTATGTTGTAAAGATAGTGAAATTCTCAGATATCACATGAAGATGTCTTAGAAAGGGTGGTAATATTGAGGAACTAAGTATCACACTCACCTTTCTCAGTGTTTAGTTTAATGTGCTTACGTAGCTTAATGCACCAATTTGAATCAGCTTTAAAAAATTACAATGCAACATAAAAAATAACCTTTTTATGATTTCTTTGAATCAGTAAGTCTAGCAAAGCAGTATTACCACCTTTGTCCAGAAAGGTAGACATTGGCTTTCAGTCTATCAAGGCAATATTTCTGGTTCTAATCTGGAGTAGAAGACTGCATGAACTTATGAACTGATGGTTCTAAAGTTGATTTGTGAGCATGTTTGGAAATGGGAACCTCAGAAAGAATGTTAGCCTTTATACTTGATATTTTTAGTCATTTTGTATAGATAGTAATTTTAAGGTAGGGAATATATTTTGCTGCTGATCTTGTTTTTTTTTTTTTTATTGTCTTCATGGCACTTCCAGCAATAAGTGTTCACTGAATGCTCAATAATTGCCTGACATTGTCAGGACAATTTAATTTTCAAGAGACTTTTTTTTTTCAAAGATTGAAAAAAGATACAGAGAGTTAGAATTGTTGAGTTGTGTTAGATTCTTCAGCCTGTCCACAAAAGTCCATTTGACTAAGAATCCAAGGCTAAATTTTGGGTTCTAGGAAGACAAGGGTCATGGCAGTGGTTTTTTTTTTCCTGGGGTAGATCTAGTCATAGGAACATTTTGGAATATGTGGTTTGTCTCCACAGGATCCATCCCTTTTTCTCCATGTCTCCCATCTATCTCGCTCCTAGTGTTCATTTTCCATCTCTGCTCTTATGTTGCCATATACCCACAAGTGTTCCATCATCTCTATTTACTTCCATTTCCTCTGCAAGTTTTTTTTTCCCTCAAGACATCTGGTCCTCTCAGTTAAGAGGGAAAGTAAGTGATTTATTTAAATCAGTCTCATTAACTTAGGAGCAAACGAGTATATAAATTAACAGGTCTTTTTGACCATATACTGCTTATTTAACACCATCTCCAAAAAACAGAGAAAGGAAAATATTTCATTTTTCTTTTGCTACTTGTGATTGATTCTAGATAATTTTGGCTAGGGGAAAAAGAGTAAACCAAATTATTAAAATTAGTTTTATATAGCTATAATTTTTGGCATTTTGCTGTTACGATTGAGTAGTAACTGTATGTTTTATTCTCTTCTCTCCTCTTCCCTGTACTTGTAGGGAAAAAAATTTTGATGAATTTTCTAAGCACCTTAAAGGTCTTGTTAATCTTTATAACCTTCCAGGGGACAAGTAAGTGTTTTTATTTTTTGCTTTTGTTGGAAAAATCAGTATAAACCTAGAAACTATTTTGTGTTTAGATATTTGCCAAGTCTTCTGCCCTATCTCATTTGTGATTTCCACTCATGCTGACGATTTATAGCTCAGCTTCCAACTCTGTCTTTTAAAGGTATTTTAAATAAACAATATCTTCCTTAATGGATTATAATGCTAAAATAAATTATAATCCTTGAAACATCTTCAACATATTGATTTCTGGGCTGAAATATATTAGTTGTTGTGGAACTGGATTGTCATTTTTACTTTTATGCTACCTGGGATTCTGGTAACCTGCTTGGCTCTTTTAAATAGAGATAAAAATTAGCTTTGATAGATCATTATGAATTTTTTAACATTTGAAAGGGTTTTTTTTTTTTTTTTATGGATATTGTAGTTGCCTCCAATATAGACTCTAGGCTTTCTATATCAATATCAATGTTTGTGTGTTTGTGTGTAGCTGTCTGTATTTTAACTATTTAACTCTTGTTCTCTTCATCTACTCTCTAGCAAACTGAAGACTAAAATGTACTTGGCTCTCCAGTCCTTAGAACAGGACCTATCTAAAATGGCAGTTATGTATTGGTAAGACTGGCTAAGGTCAATTTTATAATACCCTTCTGGATACCTTGTTCTTAAAAGTTTTTCATGGATGGAGTTACCAGGGTCCTATTTTATGTATCTATATTATAGACGTATATTATTATCTATCTATATTTTACCTATATTATACATCTTGTCTATCTTCTTTCCTTTCAAATGATGATTGCATTCCATTTTCTGAATGTCAATATCCCTAAGTTGTTGGTTGATATTCCTATAGGTTTTATCTGAAGACTTATCAAACCTGGCCTCCCATCTTATAAATAATAATCTAGTTGTTATTCACGTTCACTGTAATACATACTTGTGTATACTTGGAAATAATCCTTTCACTTTGAAGGTGAAATACAATTGTTACATGCCCAGTTATAGAACAGAGTTGTTATGATAGTATTTATAAGTCTTTTAAGAGCTGAACTAATTTTTATATTGTGCACAAACACTTTTAGGGCTTAAACATAAGCAGCAAACATAGATCATTTGTCTTGCAGGAAAGCAACCAATGCTGGTCCCTTGGATAAAATTCTTCATGGAAGTGTTGGCTATCTCACTCCAAGAAGTGGGGGTATGTGATCCTATTTTGTTTATTGAGAAAAAGATCTAATTTTAATTGAGGGGTCATTACTTAAAATTTCACTTTAGGTGTATAAGCAGAGGGAGAAAATTACCAGTCATTTGTATATTCTTAATGATTTCGAAGGTGTTAACACCTTCCTTCCCTAAATTTTATTTTTTAATTGTGAAGTAAATTGTTGCCACTGAAATCAATACTTATGCTTCTGTCATATTTCATAAGCTGCTTTGGAGCAAGAGTCTTTATATCTGTGAAACAATTTTTTTGTATATAGGTTTATAGAAATGGGAATGTTTTTCTTTATTTGTAATTTACCCAATAAAGATGTAGGGATACGATTTATTTTTCATAGGTCATTTGATGAACTTGAAGTACTATGCCTCTCCTTCTGACCTGCTGGATGATAAGACTACATCTCCCATCATTTTGCATGAGAATAATGGTAAGACTTTAACTGGAAAGCAACCGAAGGTTTTGTTCATTGTCGAAAAAATATTTGTAAAAATTTAATGCCTGGGTGTGCCTGTACTTTCTGGTTTGTTACTCCCTAACAAGTGTGCCCTCCCTACCAAAGTTTGCACCTGATAAACTCACATATACACACATATATGCATACATATATACATAGGTATATATACACATATACATAATACTAAAAGCTTAATAGTGCTTTTGAATAGTAAATGAGTGAATGAAAAGATATAAACCACCTGACTTGAAATAATCTTTAGTCATTGTTCTAGGTGAAGAAATTAGCCAACTTACTAAAGAATTAGATAATGGATATTATTTTCTATTTGCACTGTAATACACTAAAACAAAATGAGAAATGGCCTAATATTTCATTTGGTCCCCTTGAAACTTTAATCATTGACTATCCTATAATCATAATTCTATTTAAATGCATTCTGAAGTTGGAGAAACTAAGAAATATATCAGTAATGAATCTTTAAAATTTTTCTTCCTTGGACTTCATTGTTTCCCATGTTTAGTTTGATTTACTGACAGAAATATTGTTGATTAGAAAGGTAATTTTTAGCAATTCTAAGTTATATAGGTATTATAGTATCTGACAAAATAGGGCTGACAAATTATACAGAAGTTAGCCTGGTTTTTTTTGTTCGTTTTTAATGTTAAGATCCTTATAATTTGTGTCACTTTGGATAATACTCTTTTTCTTTGCTATTCCCAGTTCCTCGATCTTTGGGCATGAATGCATCAGTGACAATTGAAGGAACATCTGCTATGTATAAACTCCCAATTGCACCATTAATTATGGGGTCACATCCAGTTGACAACAAATGGTAAGTTAAATATAATTCTAGGGTAGCAAAGTCCATTTTTTCAACTTCAACCCCAGTATGAAACAAGTATCACTTTGACTTGGCTCTTTGTCACTTGATTTTCTAGAGACTGGCTTTTTGTTTTATCCATTTTCTTTTTTTCGATGTCTATTTTGATGTTCCTCTTTGAAGTCTGCTCATAGAACACATTCTCTATCCTGAGAAAGAACTGTGCTAATTCTCTGATTTAATGATTGTTCCATTTTTTTCTCGTGGGACTTAATGTCGATTTGGAATTATGTTGGAGTAATAACTAGAGAACATGTCTCAGGATGTTTGATTAAATATTTTAGGGTTAACAAATAGGATGTTTTGGAATTGGGGGAAGAAAGTTCAAAGAGTGAGTTTTGATAGGCTTCGTATGTGTTTATATGAAAGACTTGTCTAAGAATGGGTGTTTAGATTTTTCATTTTCACATCGAGTCAAAAATTCAAACTTCCCCCTTCTTTTGTTTGAAGGACCCCTTCCTTCTCCTCAGTCACCAGTGCCAACAGTGTTGATCTTCCTGCCTGTTTCTTCTTGAAATTTCCCCAACCAATCCCAGTATCTAGAGCATTTGTTCAGAAACTTCAGAACTGTACAGGTGAGTTTTAAGCATCAGGAGCCCCAGTACTTGTTATTAATGTGAAAAGCAAACTTCAAATTCAGATTATCTCAGACCTCTTTCAGTCTTGCAGGCCTCAAAAAAATATTGATGGATATAGAGGTCATATTGCTTTGTACTAGGTACTTTTTGAATAAATGGATGAAGTAAAAGCATGAAGGGAGAACTTTTGATTTTGTAATCATTACATTGATCCTTGTTTTTCCAGGAATTCCATTGTTTGAAACTCAACCAACTTATGTACCCCTCTATGAACTGATCACTCAGTTTGAGCTGTCAAAGGATCCTGACCCCATACCTTTGAATCACAACATGCGATTTTATGCTGTAAGTAAGGCCCCATGGACTGTTATAGGTTATTTAGACCCAAGATCAGAATCTTCCTTTCTAGGATTACTGAGGTCAGATAACATTCTTTTGGATTGCTGGATCATATCCTGATTTCCTCAATCAGGCAGGAAATTACAGAAATCTCTAAAACATACTTAAAAGAAAGCATGAGCTTCTTAGTCAGGAAGCAATGTACATTTCATTGTTGAAATTTCAGATGAAAGTCTCTTAATGGTATTCTGAACTTTTATAAGCTTATATGTTAAACATTCTTATTGTTTAATTTTTTTCAAGTGCCACGTGCTTAGAATCTGGAATGTTTCTTTAAGTACATAACAGAGAAGAAAGTGCTCGAATGGATAAATTAAGGAAGATTCCAAAATCTCATCTTTACTTAAATTTATTTGAATGTTTGATGATATTCTAAAGTAGTATCCAAATTCTGGCTGCATTATAATTATATAGGTTGTTTTATTAAAAATAACAGATTTTACACTTATAGTTCAGGAACCTCTTTTGTACAGATATCCGAGGTAATATTTATGTTCGCTAGGTTAGGAAACCACTAGCAAAATATTTACCAAAAAAGGGTCTTTTCAGCCAAGTGAGTAATTGGTATAACTTCTGATGACCAAATAATTCATAGTGGAGTTTTTTTATTCACCGGGAAATTGCTGCTGAGTTTTGAGGAGTAGGTTTTTTTTTTTCTAATTTTTCTTTTTTCAAAGGATATTTTTGTGGTTGGAGTACAATGGGTGAGTAAATAGCATTTCTTGCCTTTGTTCTTTTGTCCAGGCTCTTCCAGGCCAGCAGCACTGCTATTTCCTCAACAAGGATGCTCCTCTTCCAGATGGCAGAAGTCTACAGGGAACCCTTGTTAGCAAAATCACCTTTCAGCACCCTGGCCGAGTTCCTCTTATCCTAAATCTGATCAGACACCAAGTGGCCTATAACACCCTAATTGGAAGCTGTGTCAAAAGAACTATTCTGAAAGAAGGTACTGCCTTTCCTTTTGATATACTTATTGGTAAATGGAAACATTACTCTAGTACAGGGGTCCCAAATCCCCAGGCCATGGACCAGCACCAGTCCATGGCCTGTTAGGAACCGGGGCACACAGCAGGAGATTAGTGGTAGTCCAGTGAGCGAAACTGTATTTGCAGTCGCTCCCCAGCACTAGCATCACCTCTTCAGCTATACCTCAGATCATCAGGCATTAGATTCTCATAGGAGCACTGGCTCTAGTGCGAAAAAGGTTGAGGACTACTGGTCTAGTGGTTCTCTAATTTGATGGCCCATCATATCACCTGTGGAGCTTTTAAAAGTACAGATATTTGTTTCCACACCCAAATGAACTGAATTAGAACCTCAGTAGGAGGAGCTGGGAATCTAGTTTAAGTTCCACAAATAAATTGATGGAACCAATCTATTAATTGGCATTTGGAAACCACTGTTTGTTTTGTTTTTGCAGTGGATGTACTTTTTTCCTACATACAGTGATATAATTGGGTACCTAAGGGCCTGAACCTTGGTGCAAAATATAAAGTAGGACTTGGGATGCTGTAGGAAGAGAGGATCTCTTTTTTTCTTTTTCTTTTTTCATTACATTTGGTATACAATATTGAGGATTTTTTTTATTATTATTAATTTTTTTATTTTTTAGGCAAGGCAACCCTTGGTTGACCTCACAGATTGCAAGGACCTTGTTAGCTTACAATCCCTTATTTTTTTTTTTTTTTTTATTTTTTACGCCTACAGCACCTGGTCTTCCTATGTGGTCTCCCATCCAAGGACTAACCAGGCCCGACCCTGCTTAGCTTCCAAGATCAGACGGGATTGGGCTTGTTCAGGGTAGCATGGCTGTAGATGAGAGGATTTCTTGATATTCAAATTTTAGGTTGATAAGACAGTGCTTCTCAACTTTTAGTTGTGAGTATATTTCCTCCCCCCAGTCTTTGGAGAAATAATCATGTGGTTTAAAAAGTGGTGAGACTTGTGCTCTTTTGTTTTTTTCCCAGGATTCTGGAATGCTGATGTTTTTCAAACATAGTTTGCTATTAGATGCCTTGATGTGAATTTTGACTGCTCTAGTTAACCATAGTTAATTTTTTATTTTATTTGTAAAGCACTTCTGTGATATGTATCAGTGCAAATGATAGGCAGGAACAAACAAGGAAGGTAAATCAGGAGATATCTTTAATGGTAATAAGAAGTGCTTCAGAAATGAGAACTTGTAGAGTTGGAGTAACGACACAGCATATGCAAGTGTGCTTATGGTTCTTCTATTTCATGTATTTGAATCCTAGGAGAATTCATCAAATAGCTTCATGGCAGCTAAAAATGAGTTTTTGTAAGGTAGCTATGAAGTTAGTCCTACGGAGATGCTTTCTGCCAAGAAAATTAGTGATTCTTGTCTCTGGGCTGCCAGCATGTTTGACTTAGGAACCTATGATGACAGATATATATGTATTTGGCATAAATATATCATTTTACATTGTAGCCCCTACATCCCTGCTTACCAGATTATGGGCTACACAGCTGGCAGCTGTAAACACTGATAGGAAGCAGGGTTTATGACACTGGTTCTGGATATCTGCTTATCAAACAGAATGAGAAACTCCTCTTGGCCACATTTATATTCAGAATTCACTTTTAAGGCAGGGTGTTTATATCTGTCAAGGTCCTTAACATCTTAGGAATTAAATGCCTTCATTTTAGAAAACTGAAATTTAGTTACTTATTTTGGAAAATTTATAACAAAGTGGCAGATTTCTTCTATTATCTGTGGATGACATAGTAGATTTTGTACGTAAAAAATGTGTGGGATTTAGTTTCCAAGGGAAAGAATTTCATTCTTTATACTTAAGGATTAGTATTTACTTTTCTCAAGACTTATATTTGGTTAATTATTTTATGATGTTTTCTTGGTCTTTTAGATTCTCCTGGGCTTCTCCAATTTGAAGTGTGTCCCCTCTCAGAGTCCCGTTTCAGCGTATCTTTTCAGCACCCTGTGAATGACTCCCTGGTGTGTGGTGAGTTGTATGGGTGGATAGCACCTCTCTCAGGGTAGCAGTTTGGTCCCTTTATCTCCTTTTGAGAAGTCAGAAGCTGAATTTATCTCAAATACCACCTATATATTTTGTCTTTCAGTGGTAATGGATGTGCAGGACTCAACACACGTGAGCTGCAAACTCTACAAGGGGCTGTCAGATGCACTCATCTGCACAGATGACTTCATTGCCAAAGTTGTTCAAAGGTAGCACTGGCCCTTTTCCATCAGAGTCCCAGTAAGAGGTGTATAAGGAATACTGTTTTCAGTATTAGAGTGAATTGGAAATTTGGGTGGAAAACATTTAGTTACTGCTTTAAATTCACCCTCTCTGCTTTTGGATTCAAAGCAATATGAGCCTTGGTTTTTTTAAAATATCATTATGAGAGTAATAGAAAGTAAGGTAGGTAACTTCAGGCCTGGCATTAGGGTTTTTTTAAGAAGAAGAGAGCTGAAATAAGATGTAGATCTTTTTTCACTTACCTGGTCACTTTTTTTTTTTTTTTTTTAGTGCCTACAGTCTTCCTAGGTGGTCTCCCATCCAAGTACTAACCAGGCCCGACCCTGCCTTAGCTTCCGAGATCAGACATCGGGCTTGTTCAGGGTGGCATGACCATAGACCATGGGCCGTGGCTCTAATGGGGCGCGAACCCAGGACCTTCTGCATGAAAAGCGGACGTGCTAACTGCTACACTATAAAACCACGTCCAACTGGTCACTTTTTAACATATGTAACATGTCAATGGCAGTATGTGCGAAGCTACTTAAGCCAGTCAGCTTCTCAGAAACATTAATATGTAATTTTGCGATTTTTTTGAATGGGTACTAGTGGCTTGTTTTGTAAATAAATTTAGTTGGAACACAGCCATATCTATTTATTTACGTATTTTGAGTGGCAGCTTTTGAACTAAGATGGCAGAGTAGTTGGACAGAAACTGTATGATCTTGAAAAACTTAAACTATTACTAACTGGCCCTTTAAGAAAGGTTGCTGACATGTTCTAGAGCAAAATGTTTTCAAACACATATTTATTAATATATCCGTAAGTTAAAAAGTGCTTTGCTTTAAAATAAACTATTTCATACTAGCAGTAGCACTTTTCACGTAAAGTTTTGGGGTGATCTAAGCTGTTAAGGTTTAGAACTTGATGGATCAAGAGATTTTTCTAGTGGTTTCTGAATTGAGATGTCATATATCCTATTAATTACACGTGAAACTCTAAAAGGAGGGCATTTTTTATACTGAGTTCATTATTACCAGTTTTCTTTTAGTTCTTTATGCTATCTAAGTATTTGGACTCTTGTTTATGGTTAGTTTGTTTTGGGTGGTGCTTCAAAAGGGGTTAATGATTGCCTACCAGTCTAGATTCTTCTTATAACGAATTTACCTAAAGCTCTGGCATTTCATAGACCTGCTCCTGCGTTTGGGGTTATTTGCCTTACCTGACAACTGCTTACTACAAACCTCTGATGGCATATCTATACCTCAGGCAAAATTAAAGCTTTTCCCTAATGAAAAATTGGTTTTATTTTGCTAGTGCTATGTTAACTTTGTTTTTTCTATCTTATCTTACAGATGTATGTCCATCCCTGTGACGATGAGGGCTATTCGGAGGAAAGCCGAAACCATTCAGGCCGACACCCCAGCACTGTCCCTCATTGCAGAGACAGTTGAAGACATGGTGAAAAAGAACCTGCCCCCGGCTAGCAGCCCAGGGTATGGCATGACCACAGGCAACAACCCAATGAGTGGTACCACTACACCAACCAACACCTTTCCGGGGGGTCCCATTACCACCTTGTTTAATATGAGCATGAGCATCAAAGATCGGCATGAGTCGGTGGGCCATGGGGAGGACTTCAGCAAGGTGTCTCAGAACCCAATTCTTACCAGTTTGTTGCAAATCACAGGGAACGGGGGGTCTACCATTGGCTCGAGTCCGACCCCTCCTCATCACACGCCGCCACCTGTTTCTTCGATGGCCGGCAACACCAAGAACCACCCGATGCTCATGAACCTTCTTAAAGATAATCCTGCCCAGGATTTCTCAACCCTTTATGGATGCAGCCCTTTAGAAAGGCAGAACTCCTCTTCCGGCTCACCCCGGATGGAAATGTGCTCGGGAAGCAACAAGACAAAGAAGAAGAAGTCATCGAGATTACTACCTGACAAACCCAAGCACCAGACTGAAGATGACTTTCAGAGGGAGCTATTTTCAATGGATGTTGACTCACAGAACCCTATCTTTGATGTCAACATGACAGCTGACACGCTGGATACACCACACATCACTCCAGCTCCAAGCCAGTGTAGCACTCCCCCAACAACTTACCCACAACCAGTACCTCACCCTCAACCCAGTATTCAAAGGATGGTCCGACTATCCAGTTCAGACAGCATTGGCCCAGATGTAACTGATATCCTTTCAGACATTGCAGAAGAAGCCTCTAAGCTTCCCAGCACTAATGACGATTGCCCACCCATTGGCACCCCTGTTCGAGATTCTTCAAGCTCTGGGCATTCTCAGAGTACCCTCTTTGACCCTGATGTCTTTCAAACCAATAATAATGAAAATCCATACACTGATCCAGCTGACCTTATTGCAGATGCTGCAGGAAGCCCCAGTAGTGACTCTCCTACCAGTCATTTTTTTCCTGATGGAGTAGATTTCAATCCTGATTTGTTGAACAGCCAGAGCCAAAGTGGTTTTGGAGAAGAATATTTTGATGAAAGCAGCCAAAGTGGAGATAATGATGATTTCAAAGGATTTGCATCTCAGGCACTAAATACTTTGGGGGTGCCAATGCTTGGAAGTGATAATGGGGAGACTAAATTTAAAGGCAATAGCCAAGCTGACACAGTTGACTTCAGTATTATAGCAGTGGCTGGTAAGGCTTTGGGATCTGCAGATCTCATGGAGCATCACAGTGGTAGCCAGAGTCCTTTATTGACCACTGGGGACTTAGGGAAAGACAAGACTCAAAAGAGAGTAAAGGAAGGCAATGGCACCAGTAATAGTAGTTTGTCAGGGCCAGGATTAGATAGCAAGCCAGTGAAGCGCAGTCGAACCCCTTCTAATGATGGCAAAAGCAAAGATAAGCCTCCAAAGCGGAAGAAGGCAGACACTGAGGGAAAATCTCCATCTCACAGTTCTTCTAACCGACCTTTCACCCCACCTACCAGTACAGGTGGATCCAAGTCTCCAGGCAGTTCAGGAAGATCTCAGACTCCCCCAGGTGTTGCAACACCACCCATTCCCAAAATCACTATTCAGATTCCTAAGGGAACTGTGATGGTGGGCAAACCCTCTTCTCACAGTCAGTATACCAGCAGTGGTTCTGTGTCTTCCTCAGGCAGTAAAAGCCACCATAGCCATTCTTCTTCTTCCTCATCCTCTGCTTCCAACTCAGGCAAGATGAAAAGCAGTAAATCAGAAAGTTCATCAAGTTCCAAGTTAAGTAGCAGTATATATTCTAACCAAGGGTCTTCTGGATCTAGCCAGTCTAAAAATTCATCCCAGTCTGGGGGGAAACCAGGCTCCTCTCCCATTACTAAGCATGGACTGAGCAGTGGCTCCAGCAGCACCAAGATGAAACCTCAAGGGAAGCCATCATCACTTATGAATCCTTCTTTAAGTAAACCAAACATATCCCCTTCTCATTCAAGGCCACCTGGAGGCTCTGATAAGCTTGCCTCTCCAATGAAGCCTGTTCCTGGGACTCCCCCATCCTCTAAAGCCAAGTCCCCTATTAGTTCAGGTTCTGGTGGTTCTCATATGTCTGGAACTAGTTCAAGCACTGGCATGAAGTCATCTTCAGGGTTAGGATCCTCAGGCTCATTGTCTCAGAAAACTCCCCCATCTAATTCTTGTACAGCATCTTCCTCTTCCTTTTCTTCAACTGGCTCTTCCATGTCATCCTCTCAGAACCAGCATGGGAGTTCCAAAGGGAAATCTCCCAGCAGAAATAAGAAGCCGTCCTTAACAGCTGTCATAGATAAACTGAAACATGGGGTTGTCACTAGTGGCCCTGGAGGTGAAGACCCCATGGACGGCCAGATGGGGGTGAGCACAAATTCTAGCCATCCTATGTCCTCCAAACACAACATGTCAGGAGGAGAGTTCCAGGGCAAGCGTGAGAAAAGTGATAAAGACAAATCAAAGGTTTCCACCTCTGGGGGCTCAGTGGATTCATCTAAGAAGACTTCAGAGTCAAAAAATGTGGGGAGCACAGGTGTGGCAAAAATTATCATCAGCAAGCATGATGGGGGATCCCCCAGCATTAAAGCCAAAGTGACTTTGCAGAAACCTGGGGAAAGTAGCGGAGAAGGGCTTAGGCCTCAGATGGCCTCTTCCAAAAACTATGGCTCTCCACTCATCAGTGGTTCCACTCCAAAGCATGAGCGTGGCTCTCCCAGCCATAGTAAGTCACCAGCATATACCCCCCAAAACCTGGACAGTGAAAGTGAGTCAGGCTCCTCCATAGCAGAGAAATCTTACCAGAACAGTCCCAGCTCAGATGATGGCATCCGACCACTTCCAGAATACAGCACAGAGAAGCATAAGAAGCACAAAAAAGAAAAGAAGAAAGTAAAAGACAAAGATCGGGACCGGGACAAAGATCGAGACAAGAAAAAATCTCATAGCATCAAGCCCGAGAGTTGGTCTAAATCACCCATCTCTTCAGACCAGTCCTTGTCTATGACAAGTAACACAATCTTATCTACAGACAGGCCCTCAAGGCTCAGCCCTGATTTTATGATTGGGGAGGAAGATGATGATCTTATGGATGTAGCCCTGATTGGCAATTAGAAACCTTACTTTTTAAGATAAAAAACATGGCCAGAGAAAAACTAATAAGTTCATAGGCAAACCACCATAAGGGGTGAGTTGGGCAGGTCTGATTTTGTTTAAGAATGTTAAATGGCATGTCTTTGACACTGAGCCGAGTGAATTTAGAAAGGCATAGCTAGACCCTACTAAAGAGAACATAAGGTTTGTTTCTGGTTACCAAGAATCACTTGTTCCTTTGCCAGGAAAAAAAAAGTTAAAATACTTGCTTATGAAAGGGAGGGGGTGGGGGGACACAGGGAGAGGGAAGGGTGGGAAACAGTTTTGTGGGAAATATTCATATATATTTTTTCTCCCTTTTTCCATTTTTAGGCCATGTTTTAATCTCATTTTAGCGCATGTATTTGAAGGGCTGGGCAGAAAGTGAAAAAGCAATACATTCCTTGATGCATTTGCATGAAGGTTGTTCACCTTTGGGTAGTTGTCCATTTGAAGCATGGGCAAATGAAGGACTTTGGTCATTTTGGACACTTAAGTAATGCTTGGTGTCTGTTTCTTAGGAGTGTTTGGGGGAGGGAAGATAATTTTAGCTATTTATTTGTAATATTTTAACCCTTTATCTGTTTTTATACAGTATTTCTTTCTAATTATATGAGGTTCAGGGTTCAAAGTGATGGGAGGTAAAAGAGCAAGGCTTATTTGGTTGTAGAGAGCTTGTAGCTTGTGCTGGTACTGTAGCATCAAGCCCAAGCAGATTAGTCAGAGCCCACCTTTGGAGTTAAGGAGAAAAACCCAAATGGTATTTTTGTTTTAGAAGGTTTTTCATAGGGTTCAGACATCATATGACTATTAGGAGTTACCTCCCTGTAGAGGTATTGATTTATAGTCTCTCTTACCTTAAAAAAAAAAAAAAAAAAGCTGGACTGGCTTTTTGGGATGTAAAAATGTTTTCAGATGCAGTAAGGTTTAATGTGGGACAGCCTCCCTGACCCAGTGGCATGAAAACCATTACAGAATTAATAGTTCTCCTATTTCCGCAATGTGCCAAAAGTCCACACCCCAGCATTTTGTTTGTAGGAGAACTGATGCCATACCTGAGAGCTGGGCTCCTTTCTCTTCACAAGGAGTCCAGACTTGAATCACTCATGCTCTCTTAGATAAAACTAAAAAATTTGCAGCCATAGTTCACTTAAAACAATTTCAAGCTCACTTGAAGTAATAGGGGCCTGGAATACTAGGTGGGCATGAAGATAAACCCTTGCTACTATGTAGCAACACAATTGGACCTTTTTGGAGGAATAGGTCTGAGTCTGGATTCTGGGGGACGTCAATAAGAAGCCCTTCTCATAAATGTAAAAATCCAGGAGACCATTTGAGTGCAACACAAGTTTTCAGTATTTGGAGGGTCCTCTCAAAATTCTGCGGCCTTACTTTGATTTTGACACCTGCACTGTGCCATTCCTGATGATTCCGTTCAGGATCTGTATCAGCAGGATGGGGCATGGTCCCCAGCACAACTCTTCTGGATTTAAAAAAAAAAAAAAAAAGCCAGGTGATTTGTGTGTGTGTGTGTGTGTGTGTGTGAGAGAGAGAGAGAGAGAGAGAGAGAAGAGAGAGAGAGAAAGAGAGAGAAAATATGGAGTGACTTCATTGGATATTAAAGATTTCGATATTCAGCTCTTTCTGCAGGTTGGACTTAGCATAGAGTTGGAAAATCAGCTTTGGCTTTCTTTCCTGTCTCTGATTTCCTCTAGTGTTCTCCCTTTTCTGGTCATCAGCTCTCAACAACTCTGCCACTTTTGTGTCCCAAGGTATAAGAAGTAGGAAACGAAACAGTGCAAAGTGGAGCAAGAAAAGTTATCGGTTACCGTATCAGAGTCAAATGTCTTGGGTGACACTAAGGAGGACATGGGCAAGGTGATACCAGAGTGCTTTATCTTGTGATGATGATACAGTAGCAGCCTCTCAGACATACAACCAGGTTGGATTTCTCACAAGTTTCTCGCCTAGTTTTGAATCCTATCCCACTGGTTTCTGCAGGAAAAAAAAAAGTTACATGGTTTTTGTTTGTTCTGGGTGGGGAAAATTTTACGGGGAATGTACTACATAGTATCAGGGGCTCAGCTCCCCCAAGTAGAGCCAACAGATATCAAAATGAGTAAACTGGGAAGCTTTTTCTCTCTTTCTGTCTTCATCCCAGATCAAAGGATCCCGAGTTAGGATCTGGATGAAGGATAAGCCCCTGAATTGTCGATGGGCACACCCCACACATTGACCCAGCAACTGAACTTGCTTAACAGGGAGCCGGGGCTAAACTGCTTCACCCTGCCTGAGAACCAGGGAGCACTGCATTTCTCCACAGGGTGGAGGAGAAGAGTCAGAATTAACCAAGCCTGGGACACCTCCCTCCTGTCTAGGTGTACTCATTCTCCTGTTTCAAAAGACGGCAAGGAAATGAAGTCAACTACCTGTCTTCTGCTGGTGTCTTATGTATTCTTTGTTTGACCTGATTCCTCTTCTGTCTTTTGGCTTCCTGTTAGGGGTTCTTGGTCAAAACCTGCTCTGATGTACATGAAGATTTCAGGTTCAAAAGTCAATGTATTTTAAAACAAGTGTTTTAGAGGGAGAAAAATGAAGCAGGATGTAACTGCCAAAACCAGACTTGAGGTTGGTGACTCTTGGAATGATTTTCTTTAAGGCCTAGGTCTAAAAACTTAGTACAGTAAAAATAAATTCTCAGAAGAATAAAGAAAAAAAAAAAAACACTTTCAGGGCACCAGTGAGTCATACAGTATCCAGTCAAGTCACTTAAAGCAGATGCCAGTATAGGAAACATTCACAGTCCCTGGGCAATCTCATTAAAAAAATTTGGGGGGGTGTGGGGGGGCTTTTCAATGCTCCTACCCCCCTTATTCTATCCTTGAGTTGTTTTTTGAGGGGTAGGAATAATTTACCATCTCAGATACTAGGTTGGAAACATGCTCAGCTATAAAGGCTGGGCTTTAAGTTTTGAGTTTTAAAAATGTACATCAGGAGCAGCTGGGGAGGGTCTTTTCTAAAACCTTTCAAATTTGATTTTCTGTGCGTGTGGCCATTCTGTAAATACTTTGGGGTTTTTCATTTTTTTGAAAGTAGACAAAATGTGGGATTTCCCCCCCAAAACATTACAAAAGAACCTGTTTATTTACATGCAAATAAATTTCTTTGATAAAAAGTAATATGCCTATGTGTAATAAATTTTTAGCCTTTGAATAATTTTCATTGTTTTTAAAAAGTCCAATCAAAAAAATTAATCAAAAAATAAAAGGCTTCCTTGGGTATTACTGGAATAAGTTAACTGGAGATGACTGAAATAGGGAAACAGACCTGTGAAAGTTTTATTCATTTGGTTTGTCATCTGCTCAAGCCAGGTTTACTGTCTTGCAGGCTTTGGCCACCAAAATCATCAGTAGTTCTTGCTGGGAGAAAACTGCTCTTACATGAGACATAACTACAAGGCTGTTTTTATATGGCTGAAGTGAAGCTATATATAATATAAAACATCTGGAAGAGGAAGAGAATAATATTTAGACATGGGTTTATAACATTTGGATACGGGTTTGAGAATGAGTTTCAGAAGCATAGGTTCCTTGCTTAGGAACCCCTTTCTAGGATAGCGAAGTTTTTTAAAAAAACCTTGAAGAGTTGGGTAATCCAGCTAAAATATGCTATTATTAAACGACGACCCTCAACACTATTTGCTCTTAAATAAGCTCGTCTCTTAATCAGATTCATAACAAGCCAGTCACTAAAAGTACGAATTAAAAGAGGTAGGAAAACAAGCTCATACCTGCTTCGGACTATAATTAGGAGCATAGCAGTTGCCTTGCTAGGACTGCTAGAATTTATGATAGTTTCTAATATTTTATCTTTGGGATATGATTCTGTAGTTTAAGGGTTAAACTCTTACTCCTTAATTCATGGAAATAAGATTATAAATTTCCAGACCTCGAGAGCGGGAGTTGCTAAAGTATGATAATATTGCACAAGGGAGCTTCTATACAAGGAGCCGCGGAGTCAAATGAATGTCGTCGTTTCCTCTCCGCGAGCGCCCCCGCCTACTCGTCCAGACACGCTTGTTTCTCCCGCCAAAATGGCGTAAAGATCAGGTTCTCACCAACCAGAGCTCTGATTGGAGAACCGGTAGGAACTAGAACCCATTGGGTGTCAGTGGCTGTCTGGCGGCCGGACGGCACAGGGGCGGGGAAAGCCAAAGGCCCGTGTTCCTCGCGGCCCCCTCCCACCATCAAAGCGCGCCCCTCCCCCAGCTAAGGGACTAGTCGGCCAGCTCCAGCACTGCACCCCTGACCCCAGGGCGCGAGGTGAGGCCTCGCTGCATATCCCCCGAGCAGAGGGCAACGCAGTTATCCCCCTGCCCTCCTGATTCATGAGGGAGACCCACGCCCCGCAGCGGCCGCACAGGCCTCCCTGCAACACCGGGTAATGCAATCCACGGGGACGGGGGCGGCGGCGGCAGCGGCACCAACGACAGCGACGGCGGCGGCAGCAGCAACAGCAGCACTGCCCCAATCTAGAGACAAGCAGAAAGAGGAGGAAAATGGCTCCGAGCAGGGACCGCCTGCTGCACTTTGGGTTCAAGGCGACAGTGAGTGATAGGGGAAGGGAACTGGGTGGCTGGGAAGGACGTGTGTGGCAGCACAGGCTATCGGGGAAGGAGCGACAAGACTTAGGGAGCTGGGAAGACTAGACAGAAAGCTCAAGTGCTTAATGGGTTGATGCGTGCTTCATGCCCGCGGAGGAGAGAACCGGGCTCCGGTGCTGCGTGCAGTTGTCTGCTTTCCTGTCTACGGGGTCCGCGAGCACGCGCGCACACGCACCCGCCCCACAGCCCCTCCCATACACAAATACACACAGACACTTGGGCACTTCCCTGCCTCTCCTGCTCGCGGTGGGCTTGCCTGCCTGGGACCCGAGAGCCGGCTCGCGCCGCTGCCGCGGTCCGGCTTCTCTCGGGCCGACCGTCGCCGGCTGCGCCCGGGAGTGGGGGAGGGGTGGTCCCGCGCCGCGCCGCCGCGCGCTCCTCCTCTCCCCCTCCCCACGCTGTTCCGAGGCCCGGGCGGCTCTACCCAATGAGGAGCGGCGTTGCTGGCAGGTGGGGAGTGTTTTTGTTTTGGGTTGAAGTTGAGGCTGAGGAGAGAGAAGAGCTAGCGACGAGCAGTCGTCGCCGCTGCCAGCGCCGCGGGAAGTGGAGGAGGCCCAGTTTGAGTCGAGAGGTCCCCCCTCCCCGTTGACGGTCCCTGCCCGCCGCTCCTCTGCCTCCTCCTGGTCCCGGAGCTCCCGGGCCTGCCCGGGGCCCCTCGTCTTTGCACTCCGCTCGCCGCAGCGCCCGGCCCCGGCCGCACCCGCCGGCCCCATGAGGAGGGACGTGAACGGAGTGACCAAGAGCAGGTTTGAGGTGTGAGCTTGGGGGAGGAGGATGGTTGGGCGTGAAGTAGGAGATTCCCGCTCTCGTACCCCCTCGCCTCCAAATTAGCACTGCACCGAGCCTCCTCCCTTGCCTGGCGCCATCACCTACCGACCGCCAGGCTGCCAGACTTCTTTCCCCTTCCTCGGGGCCCGAAAGCCCAGTGCAAGCCCGGCCACCCTAGCCTTCCCGCAGGTCGCCTCCTTCCTTTTCCACCCGCGGGCCCCGGCAGGGGATTAGCTCTGGCGCCCTAATTCCCCCCTCCCCCCAGTATCACTCAGCTTTGCATTCTTTACACAACCCTTGGCTTGCCTCCCTCCACCCGACAGGAAAAGCATCACAGCTCTGATCGACCAAAGCTTGCTGCTTTTCTTTCTGCCACCTTATTCTTGAAGCGAGATGGGGAATTTATGTGTCTGGGGCCATTTGTCAAGTTTTAGAGACCTTGGTTAAAGTAGGGAAGTGGGGGCAGTATGCTGGGATGAGAGAGGCGACCACGAGTTTTCGGTGCTATGTTTGGTTGGGGTATTGTTCTGGTACTTCCTCTTTCCCGTTTAGTCTGTACTTTTGTAGCTCATTGTTTTGGGGAACTCTTAGATGTTACAGACTTTGAGATTGGGACGAAGGTCCGAGAAACTTTAGAAAATCCTTTCAAGTTTGTCTCTAAGAACTTTTCCTCCTCTGGCGAGAGAGGTTTATAATCATGGAATTGAGAAATGGATGAGGAAATAAGGAAACGCCTGAAAGCGTGTTTAGAGAGAAGTCACCACGTAGGGAAATGATTCCTTTGGAAAGTGAAGTATTGTAACTACAAATGAATTACAGTAGAATAGTAAGGTACATGGTTTATCAGGGGGATTAAGAAGAAGAAAGAAACTTCAACAAGAAGAGAAAATGTTACCTGGCCTTTTCTGGCAAAGAATCAGGCTGACCTGGGATCACTCACAGCTCAGTGTACATCTCACTTGGTGTTTTTCTTTATTTCCATTTGAAGGATGAAATTGTAAGACAGGGAGACAAAAGTTACAGAAACTTGCCAACTAGGTGGAGAGGGTGAAATTGTTTCCTAAAGGTCTTCACATCATTCTATTCCTTGATTTCTTTTCATGCTTATGGGAAAAATATTTTAACTTATCCACAAATGTCAAGATAGGGAGTGTTTGGGAGAAGTTTAAATTCAGAGCTGCAATATTACTGTTGCAGGCGAGGGGTGGAGAAATTAAGGAATGGGTCTCCTTAGAGTTTTTATATTTAACTTAATCATGGGAAGAAAGTATTATAATAGATAAGATTTGATGTTTCATAGAGCTTTATGTTGCTCTAATATAGAGAGTCTCAATAAGCTTAATTTTTGGTGTTTTCATATTCAGTACTATAAAAATCAGGACTGTCATTGAAATTATTGAACAGACATTTAGCAGTTAACAGGATCTTAAAAGCACTGAAATACTGAAGATTTGTGTGGGGGGTAGCGTTTTGCCACAGCAATCAGCTCTTTATCATTTTGCTATTCACTTTTTTAGGTTGTGTAATTGATGGAAAGAGTTCTTTTGTAGTATGCTTTAAAATTGCATGGCCATATCTTTTTATAATTTATCTTATATTTTAATTTGTAGTTTATCTGTAGTGGTGGCACTAAAATAATAAGGAAATTTATTGCTTTATTAAGCATATTTATTTACCTCGATTGGTATGTAACTGGCAGTTAAAGCTTTCCAAATGTGTCTGAGAAGATAAAAAGAATAAGGAGAAAAAAAACCCCTTCTGTGTATTTTTCATGTTTAAAGTGTTTATAAACCAGAAGCTACTCTCTTAATGATGTGAAATGTTTCATTCTAGAATATAAGTGAAAAGGGCTGAAAATGCCAACTGTTAATGAGTTTCATCATCTGATTATTTCTTAAAATCATTTACTTCTTTACTGACCTATTTTACAAGTAGTAAAATAATAAACTGACCTCTTGTGGTAATAAACTTTGCTAATTCATTGAAAACATTTAAATATTTACTTTCAATGGATAGAAGATGTAGATAAGGTAAAGCAGAATTTTAATATCTAAAACACATCAGTTTTTAAAAAATTATCAAAATATTCAGAATGCTTTTTTAAAGAACTGATAATTTAACGATTGTAAACAGATAGCTGATCTCTGAGAATTTTTTTGAGTGCAGGAAATTTTTATAGCAAATATAATAACTAATTTTAAATTAGTTGTGGTTAATACAAAAAATAAAAGGTTGGAGTTTTTTTGGCCACATTTTTTTCTAGGAGGAAGATAACTAAAGCTTATCTTTTTATAGTTGATTCATTAAGATATTTTTATAGAGAATATTCTGTATATTATGCTTTAGGATGTTTTATCTAGAGACCATACTTTAAATCTCTTACTCAGGGGTAGAGCTATAGAAAAAGAAATTCAAGTCAAAATCAAGGGAGAAGAATATCTGTTAGCCAGATATGTAGCATCCTGTAAATAGCCATAGGTGATGACTATTGGATAAAAGAGTTAAAAAGATAGATGTGAAAATTATTGTTCTTTGCTATATCACTTTGGCATTAAATCTATACAGTAATAATGCTTAAAAGTTAACATAATGTGTGCCGAATTGTTTTAGTCTCAATTGAAATTCATCATTCAGATACTTTTTGTTATATTACTTACAGTAAACTTCATTTTGTGGCTAATTTTGATAATTTCCTTTCAAATTTAATAACAGTTATTGAATGCTTCCTATATGCCAGGCACTGAGCTAGATGTTTTACCTGTTACTTCTGATGCTCACAATTCCATTTTACAGTTGAGGAAAACTAGGGCCTAACAAGTGTTTCAGTTGCACAGCCAGTAAGTAGGGGAGCCAAGATTCCAATCTGCATTTTTTTGACTCCACTCTATCATTCTGCTCTGTTTTTGGCAAAACATAGCGTAAAAGCCCATAAAATGTGTGGAAAAGAGCTTTCCTAAAGTTCTTCATCCAGTATATTTTATTTTGTCTTTGCCATCAAGAGAGTGAAACTACCCTTCATTTTAAGTACTGTAACCAATTAGTGACAGATAACATGTAAATATCTAGGCTAGCCCTTGAATCCAAATTTAGATTTTTTTTTTCAGTTACACCTCTCTACTTTATCATACTCTCAGTAGCTCCATTATGAGAATATAGTACTATTGGAAGGAAAATTATATCTTATTTGGGTTTATTAAAAAGTCTATAACATTAAAGTTACAGTGGTAACATTAACTGACATTCGGATACCATTTAACAGTTTAATCAGTACCTGAAGATGTTAAGATTCACACAGGAAATGATACTCTAATTTGGGTGTTTTGAAGTATTGTTCATTACAGTTTTTCATTATGCCTTACTGCTGCTCTGTTAAGTCTGTCATTTAATATTACATGTATTATATGTAATTGTACATGTAATTTTAATATTACATGTAATGTTACATGTAATATGATATTACAGCCTGCTTCATTTTATCAATTTAATTTGTCCAAAATAAGAAAAAATTATAACATGCGGTATGGTAGAAAGGACATACAGCATTGGGAGTTAAGAGAACTGAATATTAGTCTTGATTTTTGCCGACTATAACTTTGGTCATTTTCCTCCATTGCAAAACAAGTGTGATAGAATCAATGATTAAGGTTCCCTTTGTTCCGGAATCCTATGAATCTGTAATTTTTGAATAAAAGCAGAAGACCGTATTTCTTTGGCTATTTCTTCTGAAGCAGCCACTCCAGTATTCTATTAGTTTGTAGGCTGAGTCATACAGTACTGTTGAGGCTGTAGTAACGACCTTTTCCTTTCTTAAGGTCTTCTAATTTAAAGAACATTCTGCATAGTAAATAATATTTTCCAAATTGATGCATGTGGAAAATGTTATATATTTTTCTAATGGGTGAGAGTCATTTGTTTCACTCCATTTGAAAGGCTATGCAATGGGAAAGAGTACTAGTAAAACTAAGGAATTTTGTTTTTAACGCTTTAGAGAGTGACTTGAAAGCAGTCTAATAGTATAGAAAATTAGAGGTCTATGCTTTTTATGCCCATTCAGACAATCTGTCCTTTTTGAACAATACTATTTATGTTTCTTTACTCTGTAATCATAGGTGTTTTTTATCTTTTGAAGCATGATACATTATATTATGTATTTGTATTGTAGTCATTCATTATTTAAAATTTCAGCATATGTTTGTACCTTTCTACTGTCTACATAAGATAAACCATTATGCATTGAAAGTTACCATGTTTTCCATTAAGTTGTTAAAATTTTTTAGCTTGGCAAGAACTTTAAAAAGAATTCTGGATATTTAAGTTCTACATTCTTACATGTAATTTGTTTCTACATTGAAGATTTTTTCATTTCTGTTAGATGTATTTACACTTTTAAAGTCCTTTTATGTTTTAGGTCATTTGTCATTTTTAAGCTGTTAGTGTTGGTGTTGCCTTTTAATCTTAATTTTTAAAATCCTTGTGTATTTATCGCCAGAGTTGTCTCTTTTCAAATCTTCATTTCATTTTTCTTGCAAATTATTAAGTACTTTTGTTACAGGCCAAGGATGCCATTCCTAGCTCTTAGATTACTGTTTCCCAACTGGTGACAGATTGGAAACTGAATTTTAAATTTCAGTAATCTAACTACTACTGCGGTTTTGGAAGGGTATTTTTAGATGTTCAAAGTAAAATATTCCGTTACACCAGGAAAATCCAAGGGAGGGAGGAAGAAGAAAGAATGCCTTTAAACAGACCAAATTTAGCTGCTTGTGCATAGTTGTCTTTACATTGTTTTCCTACATGATCTTCCAGACTTAGTGAATTCTTAGATCAGACCTCCACCCAAAAATTGACTCAGAAAAATGAAAGCGTCCAACTGCAGTTTTACAGTTTTATATCTTAATGCACTTGGATTCATATAAAAAATGTTAACTTAATAGCAACTAACAATAGGTGGTGGTATTGAACTATGCAATAGTATTTGCACTTCATCTTGCTTAATTATATAACTTTAAAAAACAAAGATATGTATTCAGATGTAATAAACCCAAAACAAATTCGCATTAGCTTTTGAAGACTTTCTGTTAAAAGAATGGCTTTACCTACCTAGGTAGTTATTTTCAGTGCCTACCAAATAACTGTTTAGCAGACACACGAGTTGTAGGTAAGTAACTTCTTTATTCTCCAATCATATTTTTGCCAGTTTGATTTATGATATTCTGTTGGCTTTAATAAGCCTTATAGCTGACCATTGTAATCAAGTGGAAATGTAATTAATTTAATCCAGTTTTGCTTCCTCTCTTAAATTGCTATAAGGTTAAAGTCACCTGTTAAATCATGGTAGACGAGGATTTAGTTAACCGTGAAACAAATATTGGCAATTTCTTCCGTCATTTTTGTCCTTGATCCCAAGAATGTCTAGTAAAAACTAGAAAAGAGAAACAGAACACTGTGAAAGAAAGTAAATTGATCTTATGTATTACTTTGGTGCTAAGACAAATCATAACTAACAACATAGAGGTGAAGTTTGGCAATATGTCAAATGCCTGCCCAATTTTATATTATTAAATGTACCAGCTATTATGATATTTCTTGATGACTGTGACTTTCTAATTAACTGCAGGATGCAGGCAGATATAATTTCATAATGATTTAAAAGTAAAAAATGGAAAAGCATTCTTTTTCCTCATAAATTGAAATAATAAGAAGATGCCATAGATAGTATAGCTATTCTGGGTGCTTCGAGAGTTTGCTTTAGTGTTTGCAAAGTGAGGGAGTTTATGTGGCAGGAAGGACAGGCAAAAAGAAGACAGTAAAATTTCTAGATAGGTGCAAGTTTTTATTTATTTTATTTATTATTTATTTACTTTTTTAGGTAAGGCAACCCTTGGTTGACCTCACAGATTGCATGGACCTCGTCAGTTTACAATCCCTTATTTTTTATTTTTTTTACACCTACAGCACCTGGTCTTCCTAGGTGGTTTCCCATCCAGGAACTAACCAGGCCCGACCCTGCTTAGCTTTCAAGATCAGCGGGGATCAGACTTGTTCAAAGTAGGTTTTTAAACGTAAAGTGCCTGTTCTTATCCATATGTCACTCTTGGTTGACAGTTTAGATCCAGAGAAGGTCATTGCCAACTCACTATATCCTTAATTGAACTTAACAACAAAGAGCCAGGGTTTTTTTTGTTTTGTTTGTTTTCTTTTTTCCTTTTTGTAGGTGGATGGGGAAAAGAAAAAAGTGATTTGCAGTTCCCTGCAAATTAACACTTTAATGTTAACTATAAATGTTAGCTGCAAAGTTTTCCAGAGTTCTCCATTAGAATGTCATTTTTTTGTCGTCTTATTCTTTGAACCAGATCATTTATATATTTTAATATCTAATTTTGGAATCAATTTGAGTAAGGAGGGAATGAAAATGTTAAGGCGATATCGTAAGGATTTTATAAAGGGAAATCAGTTCTAAACTATGAAATAAGTATTCCCACATATATATTTTTACTCACACATATGTATATGTGTACTAGTATATGTGTGACCTTGGTTAAGTTATCTCTCTGGACCTCCATTTTCTCAACACTAAGGTTTCTTCTAGCATTCTGTGATTCTTTAAATAAATCCCTTAATTTGCTGCAGGTTAGAGATTAGATATTCAGTTTATTGCCAGTGTTCAGTTTCTGTGCTTACGACTGTTAATAAAGAAAAAATAGGCTTTGTGAACTTAACCTGTATTCTGCTTTGGATTTCTGCTTATTTTTGCCCTGACTTTTTTAAAAATGGAGATGGACACTGGTAATAAAAACAACTGGTAAATCTGTCCAAATGAACACCTTTGTCAAGGGAATGAGGAATGGTATAATGGTTGTATGATATCCGGGAGTTTATAGTGTGTTGTGATTCAATTTCTCAGGATTTATGGAATTTATATATGTAGAAATATAGAACCTATTTAAGAACATTAGTTTTGAAGTCTGTTCGAACCCTGGCTTTACCACTTAACAACTGCGTGACTTTGGACAAGTTATTTAATCTCTGAGTCAAATTTTTAAAAAAATTAAAATTTTTTTAGGGGTGGCATTGGTTAATGAGATTATATGTCTCAAGTGTACAATTCTGTAATACATTATCTGTATATTGCATTTTGTGTTCACCACCCAGAGTTCATTCTCCATCTGTCACCATATATTTGACCCCCTTAAATTTTTCAATATCTAAAATGGGTATGAAACCTACTGAACTGGATTATGAGGATTAAATCCTATAATGTTTGTATAGCACTTAGCAAATTGTCTATCGTACAAGAAGGACTCAATAAATAATGCCTATTATATTACTTTGTGGGGTTCCACCACACAATAAGTGCTCAATAAATAATGACTATTATTATATTACTTTGTAGAGTAGGAGTTTTTTAAAGTAAACTTTTTATAAATCATTATTTAAAATACTTTACAAGAATTTACTATTTGAAGGAAAAATCCTATTATAAAGGAATGCAATTATCTCTTTACTCATCTGACTTAGTTTTACATATTGGGTTTATTAAACAGAAACACCTATGAATTTTAATCAGTCTAGTTGAACAGTAATAATTTAGCAGTGTTTCAATCTGAAGTTTATACTACAGCCATTGTATTTATTGTTAGGCAAATGTAGTTAAATATCTCCTCAGATAAGAATCTGGCACCAGATTGTAAATTGACATTTAAAACACTAGATCAGTCAGCTTTTACCCAGAGACTGATCATTCTTCCTTCACTGATTTATAGAAAATTAAGCTATGGCATGACAACATGGATAAGTAGAGGTGCATTTACTTTTGAATAAGAGCACTGCATTGCTAATACTCTTTTCCCACATGCATCCGTATCTGCTTTTTGAAAATTATGTATGTGTTCTTCATGTAAAGAAGCTCATATTGAAAAAAATTACATCCTAACTTATTTCTGCAACCCATTTATAGGAAAGAAACTTCATATATTTTGGAATTCTCCTTGGATAAATTAAAACATTTATTTAATACTAGAACTTTTCTAACATTACCATGAATGGTCCAACTTCAGGAAGATAAAGGACTTAATATTCAGTATTCATAGTCACAGCTGACTGGAGTTAATACAAAAGAAGCTTCCCAAATCTAAATCTACACAACAGCAAATACAGTTTTACTGAGGGCAACACATTCCTTAAGGAAGAATAATTATATTTAGATTAAATGCCTCAAAAAGTGTATTATAGGCCCTAAGTGACATAAATTTTATCTGAGCTCATCAGTCTCTGGTCCAGACAGAAAAGTTTGTCCTAAATATAGGAATTAAGATCTCAAGAGACCTATTTTTGGCACTGTTGTGAACTCACACTGAGCCCTGGGGAAAACCATTTACCTCTCTTTATCTTTACAGCTCTAAAATAATATTTCCAATACCTGTTTCTTTATTTAATACAAATTGGATTAATGTTAAAGATTAAACTTAACATAATGTCTGTCAATTATACCTCAATAAAAATAAAAAAAAATTTAAAACCCAAACTCTTACTTTTTAATAGTACTACTTGAGTTCAGTATACATTATTAAAGAGGAATAAGTGAAACTAAATATTGTTTATGACAACTTAATTCCATAGTAGAGATAAATAAGTAATCTTGAGTGCCCTATCAGAATCACTAGTGAAGTACTTATGAATCCCTGGAAAACAGTGCATTTGCTGAATGAGAATAGATCTGGGCATTCAAGTTTAGTAGAAGTTTCCTTAAGAGATAGTGATGTAAATTTCTGTTAAACACTGGGATAAGGGATACTAAATTAAATTATATTTACAACCTGAATTCCATGGGGAAATAATTTACATGAATTTGACATAAAATCAGCACCCCTTCTCTCGGTTCCTATTCTTTCTGAGATGTTTTGGCCCTGGAAACAAGGTGCAGAATCTAATGTACAGCACTGAAAATAGTTATTTTACAGTTTGTACATTTTACATGATTAAATACATTCAGTTTCACTAATGAAACCACCATACTACACTATACGGCTTCTCAGGCTCCGGAGAACAAAAATATGTCTCGGAGTTCAGCAAAGCTTATCTGACCTTGTCCAGGGCTCAGAAAATCTGAGGGGTTCAATTCTGTTCAAAATTTGTTTAGCACCAACTATGTGTCAGATGTCGATAGGTGTTAGAGGTACAGAGCTGCTCCAAAAAATTGCTTGGCCTCAGGGAGTTTGTAGTCTAGTTCAGAAGAAAGACACATACAAAAAGTAATTTAGTGGATTCTGGTAAATGCAGTGATAGGTGTATGGGAAAGTGATAAGAACCAATTTCATGAAAAGCGTTCATACTTTCTGTGATCCTCATACTGCTTATTAAATGTGCATTATACTTTAATGCTTTTAAAGGAAAACAAAATCCTTCGACACTGCTTTCAAAAAATATTAGCACTTTACTGTTGCTGTAAGGACTTATGTATTATTTATATTTTTAAATTATGTTTATTGAGATAACATTGGTTAATACAATTATATAATTTTCAGGTGTACATTATAATTTGACATCTATATATTCTATTGTGTGATTACCACCCAAAGTCCAGTTAGGATTTATTTTTTTAAATATAAATACCAGTTATCCTCTTCTGTGATATTCTCTTCAGGTTTACAAGAAAGGGCCAAGGGAAAAGATCGGCAGGTATTAGTAATTTCTTTGATTCTACTGATACATCTTTAGGAAAACGAAATAATAGCACTACTAAAGCCTGACATTCCTCAGACTTAAGCAGAAATTAATCAAGGTTGGAAAAGGACTAACAGGAAAAGTAACTCTTTCACCAGTAGTTCCAGGAATTCATTATATAGTTTGTAGTTAGGCTAGTAGGGTTCCCTTTGTTTTTAAGATAAAAAGTAAGTCTTGTTAAGGAATTTATGAATGATTTTGCATCATGCTGACCCTCATATATATGTGTGTGTGTGTGTATATATTTGTATGTATGATCTCTCATATTTGACCTTCATATATGACCTTTATATATGTTTTGCTAACCTCCCTTTAGTAGGACAGATATTTTGAACTATCTCAAGTAATAAGTTTATGTGTTTTACACGTTAAAGAGCATGTTCCCATATATTATTTCATTTGAATTTAAAACATCTTACATGTTAGGTACAGGATACTTCGCTGCTATTTATAGATAAGAAAGCAGATGCTCTGAAAGGCTGTTATTTTCCCAACATAAAATAGCTAAGTATAAAAACCAGAACTTTAATCCAGTTGACTTGAAGTCTGTTATACTTGCCTCTAGAGTACGCTGACTGAGAGTAGGTTATTTTGAACAGTTTCCTCTTTATCCTTCTTTTGGTCCATAGCAGGCTTTTTTTTTTTCCTTTTTTCTTTTTTCTGACTTTATTGAAATATAATAAACAATTAGTTGCTTGTATTTACATTATACAATTCAGTGAGTTTTTTTCCAATTATAGTGGGCATACAGTAATATACCAGTTTCAGTTATACAGCCTAGTGATCAGAGATCTACATAATTTGCAAAGCGATCACCCTACTAAATCTAGTACCTCTCTTCCCCTTGCATATTTATTACATTATTAGCCATCTTCCCCATGCTACACTCTATATTTCCATGTTTATTCTGCAACTATCCATTTGTACTTCTTAATCCCTATGTCTTTTTTCCATCCCCCAACCCCCCTCCCATCTAGTTAAGCCCTCAAAATATTCTCTGTATCTATGAGTTTATTACTGCTTTTGTTATTTTGTTCTTTAGATTCCACATATACGTGAAATCATGCAATATTCGTCTTTATATAACTCCTTTCATTCAACACAGTACCCTCTAGGTCTATCAAGGCAATATCTTTTTTTATCCTATTTCTTTTAGTCTGTGTGTGTCTTTTAATCTGAAGTGAGTCTCTTGTAAGCAAAATATGAAGGGGTCTTGTTTTCTTATCCATTCAGTCACTCTATCTTTTGGTTGGAGCATTTAATTCTTTTCCTTTTGATGTACTTGTTGATAGGGATGTAGTTATTCCCATTCTTTATTTCTGTTTTTTATACATGTTTTTTCTTTTCAAAGAAGTCGCTCCAACATTTCCTGTAATAGTGGCTTGGTGTTGATAAATTCCTGTAACTTATTTTTGTCTGAGAAGCTCTTAATCTGTCCTTCAACTCTAAATGATAGCTTGATAGCTTTGCTGGATAAAGTATTCTTGGTTGTAGATCTTGGATTTTCATCATGTCAAATATTTTGTGCCAAGCCCTTCTGTCCTGCATGGATTCTTTTGAGAAATCAGCTGCCAGTCTTATGGGTGCTTCCTTGTAGGTAATTGCTTTTCTCTTGCTGCTTTTAAGATTCTCTCTTTGTCTTTAAGCTTTGGCATTTTAATTATGATGTGTCTTGGTGTGGGCCTCTCTTGGTTCCTCTTTCTTGGGACTCTCTCAGCTTCCTGGAGTTGTGTATCTATTTCCTTCACCAGCTGAAGGAAGTTTTCCATCATTATTTTTTCAAATAACTCTTCCTTTATTGATGATGCTCAGAAGTGAGCAAGTCTTGTTTTCCTTCAGGTACCCTTATGACATGGATGTTTTTACATTTAATAGTGTCACATAGGCTCTTTAAATTATTATTATAGTCTTGGCTTTTTTTTGCTATTCTGATTGAGTGTCCTTGGCTTCCCCATCCTCTCTATTGGTGGTTCAATCCTCTTCTTTATCCACTCTGTGTATTCTATCTAATATACTCTTCATCTCAGATAATGTGTTCTTCACTTCTTAATGGTTCCCTTTTATAATTTCCATTTCCATTTTTATGTTTTTTATCTCTTTGTTAAAGTTCTCACTGAATTCATCTACACTTTCCCTAAGTTCATCGAGCATCTTTATAACCAGTGTTTTGAACTCTGCATCTGTTGGATTGCTTGACTCCATTATTCCTGGGTCTGTTCTGTTCTCTAGTATGGTTTCTGCCTCTCTGTCTTCCCGTTTTGACTGCCTTTCTGTGTCTATTTCTGTGTACTAAGCAAAGCTTGTATGTCTCCCGGTCTTATTAGTATGTGGCTTTGTGTAGTTGGTGTACAGTAGCACCGTCCTGAGAAGGGTTCAGCTGCAAGTCAAGTTCAGCCCCAGCCTGTGCTCCCAACAGGACCCCCTGTTAAGATTCAGCAAGCAGTCCACAGATGCTGTGCTTATAGTTCCCTCAAGAAACCACATCAGAAACCGATGCAAGCTGCCATCAGTGTGAGTCTTGGCTCTGCTCAGTAAGGAGCACCTGACTCCCTGAGGACACAGCTGGATGTGGCTTGGGTGGGGTTGTGAGTTGGGAGAGGCGGAGTTTCAGGGAATCCCCTGGGCAAGTGACCTCTGTTATCCAATTTGATGACCTCTCAGCTATGGCGGCGCTGCATCTGCACACTGGAAGCGGGAGGGCTCAACAGAGGAATAGTGGATACCCCCAGCACTTTTGTCCCAGAGAGATCTTAGCCTCTGGCCCTCTAGCAACTTAGTGTTCCCCCCTGTAAGTCCCTGTTGCTCCCCGTGCATCTGACCTGGCGATGATGCTCAGAAGTGAGCAAGTCCGTCACTTCGAAAGTCTGCTCATGGACACAGCTCCTTTAAGAGGTGTCTATAGCTGCTGTAGCCTCTGTCCCACTCAGCTGCTAGGTACCGGGCAGCCTCACGTCCTCGCCCTGTCCTACCTCTTCCTGTTGCAGGTTGATTTCTTATTTCTCTCCCTAGTTGTAGGGCTTGTTCATCTAGATCCCACGTGACTTTCCTTGCTGTTTGTTCGTGTTTCTGTTGCAACTTTGATTTGGTTACAAGAGGGATGAACAAAGCCTCTATCATAATCTATGCCATTTCTTTCCCTCATAGCAGGCATTTATTTATAAGATGTTTGGTTGGGATTGAGTAATACTTGAATTTATGGCCATAGAAGTAAGCAAAGTTAACTGTTTGGAGACTGAAAAGTATGGGAGTTGAATCTGTACTTTGGCTTATTAGCCATACTTACTAACTAACTTAAGTAACTCTCCTAAACAACCATGAACAAATATTCTGTATAAACCATACCCAGGTAGTAATTTCCTTTCAGATACCTATGCAGTAAATCACAGTTGGACCAAAAGCTTAGTATATCATCCATATGTTGAGTAAAACTGATCTGATTATATTTTTAACTGTAATTCTTCCTTGTGAAGACTAGGGTTGAGATAGTAAAACAGTTTTATAAGTATTTGTGAAACCTTTATAAACTTTATAAGTTTATAAAATTTTTTGCAAGTTTTAGTCAGGCTTGACTTATAAAGCCTGGGCAACATTTTACTCAATTTCACATAGTATATTATCAAAGATGAAAAGTAGCAATATACTACTACTGACTTAAAATAATAAAAATTTAGGATATGGTATTTTATGAATAAGCATAGATATTCCTAGATATAAAAGATCAAGTAGATTTAGTAGAGTTAAAATAGGTTTTAATATCAAAGAATACCAAGAAACAATATTATCTTCTAGAGTATTTAAATAATTTATTTCAATAATGTGAAATTTGCATTAAAGGTGATCTCATTCATAAAATACAAGATGTTCTGGAGTTATAGCCAAGATCTATCTGACCCTACTAACCACTATCAAAAATATATTCAGATGGTGGTGGCTCTATAGTGTAGTGGTTAGCACGTCTGCTTTATGCGCAGAAGGTCCTGGATTCGCACCCCAGGTGGAGCCACAGACCATACCCTGGGTGCACCAGGCCCCAGGTACGTCAGCCCCCCGGGTATGCCAGGCCCCAGGTGCACACTGTGAGCATGTGGGAGGAGACGCCCAGCCTTCAGAGACTGATGGTTCTTAAGCAACATCCATAGGTCAGGGGTGGAAGGGGTGGAGAATTAAAGTGGAGAAAAAAAAATATTCAAATGAAATGTGTAATTAACTCATTACATTGCCTTTTTAGTCTTAATAATACTACCTTCCTACCTAGGATCCAGTTTTATTCTTCTATACATGTTATGGCTGTTGTCCAGTGACTGGGGTTTTGTCAATATTCCCAGTATAGTATTATTTCAGACATGAATTAACATGAGAATGATAAACCACAGAATTCAATGCAGCATCAGGCTGTGAACCAGGGGAGAGTGTATGTGTTCCACATTAACTTCATTGGAAACAGTGTTTTTCTTCTGTGGAATTAGACCCAAATACACATTCAGGTTGAAAGGTCCATAGGCAGCCAAATAGTAGTTGTTAGGCTTAATGGCATTGGTACTCTTAAAAAAGGAAATGATGAGGTTGAGGTCTAAGTAAAACTTAACCAAAAACTAGTTTAGTAAACTTTCTTTTAGCTTTTCTTTACTGTGGCAGACTATGGCTTATTAAATGGTGTGCAATCTCTGTGAAGGTTATCACTCTTTTAGCCAAAGGAGACTTTAGTATCAGCTTCTTTGGCCATCCTCATGTAGCCTCGGGTTCCTCAGTTTAATGTGTTTCAGTGACATGCCTTTCTTCTGTCTATTTCTGTTTTTATAAAAATAAGACAGTTATAAGAATAGGCCTGTGGTCTAAATTGTGACTGGAAATGGAGGTTAAATTGTTGCTTTAGTATTTGTTCTTGGAGAGAAGTTAAAGTATAATCTATTTACAGTAAAGTGAGTTTCAAGTGAAAAGTAATTCCCCTATCCTCCCATGCTCCAGAGGTAACCATTATTAACTGTTTATTATATATCGTTTTATAAATTATGTATTCATTAGTATTATGTATGGTTATGTTCATATTTTATAAGCAAACAAGATTATGTTTGACATATGGTTTAGCACCTTGCTTTTTTTCTCATTTTAAAAATTATGTTTTAAATTATATAAGAAATATATGAATAAATTTTATTTAAAAAACTAAAACATTTTAAGTATGATAAAAATACCTCCTTATATTCTCCCTAATCCTGATCCTCTCCACTCCACCCATCTCCACCTAAAGAGATAAGGACCAGTTTTAAACTTGGTGACTATCCTTAAAAGTCTTTTTCTATACTTTTTATATAGCATTACTTTTATATGTGTGTATTTACATAATTAGCTTCATGCTGTGCATGTTATTCTGAAACTTTAACTACAATATGTCTTAGAGATCTGTTAGATGTATTTAACAACTATATCTCATTTCATTATATAAATATTCTAGTCTGTATAGCTGGCTATTAATAGGCCTTTAGACTTTCTTCTTGGCATTACAAACAAAAATGGAACAAATGTTTTTGTATATGCCTTCTGGTAAATATCAAGAAGGGATTTCTGGGTCACAGGGAATATGTGTTTTTTAGGTTTATTAGATACTGTCAAATTGCCTTCCTAATTTATGTTTTGGCTAGTAGTATATGAATGAACTTGTTTCTCCACATCTTCACCAAACACAATGTTTTCCAACTTAGAATTTTTTTCAGTGATAGATGGAAAATTGTGTTTTATTGTTTTCTTCTGTATTTTTCTATTTACGATTGAAGTTGGGTATCTTCCTGTTTTAGTCTTCATGTTTTATTGATCACTTGTATTTCTCCCATAAATTCTCTGTTTTACTTCTTGACAAGTTTTAAAAATTGGTAGTCTTTTTTTTTTAATCCCTATAGGCATTTTTGTAATAAGAGTTTATTGGAGCCAAATTGATATATATGCCGGGGAGCAAGATCGCAAATATTCTCCCCCTTTAGGCATTATTTATATTGGATAGTAACCCATTGAGTGGGCTTGTCTTTTAACTTTGTTTATATTGGCTTTTTTGGTGTTTATAAAAAAAAGTGTCTCTTAATCCCAAGATTATAAATATTCTTCCATATTTTGTTATGGTATTTTTTATAGTTGTTTTTCGCATTAAATTCTTGTACATCTAAGTTTTTACTGGAGTTTATTTTATAAAATGGAATTCTAACCGAACTTTCTCTCTGTATTGATAACGAGTTGTCCTGACACAATTTAGTTCATCTTCTCCCCACTGGTTTTGAAATGTCATTTCTGTCATAAAACTAATTGAATTCAGAGATCTGTGTTTGAACTATGTTGTTTCTTCCATCCATTTTTTTTATTGCTGTTACCACAGTTTTAATTAATTGGCTTTATACATTAATTGGGAGAATTGACACCTTTATAATATTTTCCTTTCCATTCATGAACATAATATACATGATATATAGTTGTAGCTTTTATCAGAAGTTCTTTATAGAGTTCTTTAAGATCTTACAAAGTTTCTGTTAGTTTTTATATCTACATACTTTATAATTTATAGTGTTGGTACAAATGGACTTTTTTTGGTTACATTTTCTAATCATTAACTCAGTCAGCAAATATTTGTTGAGCACTTTATAAGTGCCTGATGCTGTTAAAGATACTGAGGGTATAAAAGTCGACAAAACACAAAATCTTGCCCTAATGGAGTTTAAAATTTAGTGAAGGGATATTGACATGAAACATAAAAAAATAAAAAATACATAATGTCTGATGCTAGTAAGTGCTGTAGACAAAAATGAAGGACAGGAGGAAAAGGAAGGGAACTGGACATGATTTACGTTTTACATAGAACGATTAAGGAAGACTTTATGATTAAGGTTAACATTTGAACAGAGGTAAAGAAATCATGGAGCAAAGAAAGACCATTACAGGCAAAGGAATGCAAAAATTGAAGGTGGCAGTGTGTTTGGTGTGTTCTAGCACAGGTAGGTCACTGTGGCTGGATCATGTTGAGGTTGGTTGAGTAACTTAGTAGGGAGGTCAGAGAGTTATGAATAAGAATGAAAAAGGGGAATAGGGGAGAGTTGGAGAGCAGAGTAGATCATGAATGGTGTTGTTGGCCATTTTAAGCTCTGAATTTTATTCTGAGCAAGGGAAACCATAGGAAATTTTGAGCAGAAGAGGAACATGATATAATTCATATTTTGAAAGATTCACTCTTGCTTTATTGAGACTTAATATGTAACTGCTATTCAAGGCTCTTGCAATAATCCAGAAAAATAATAGTGGTATCTTGTATGAAATTGATTGTAGTGGAAGTGTGAGAAGTAACTGGATTCTGGATATTTTGAAAGTAGAGCTCTTAGAGTTTACTGTCATTAGAAAGCTATAAAGTTTGTGTTGATCTTTGTATATTCATTTGTATCCAGTTTGGATGCTCTTAGGTAGAAGTAATAGAAACTTTTTTTTGTGACTTAAGCAATAAGATGTTCATTATCTCACATTATAAGGAGTCCAAAGTAAAGCTTTTTCTAGGATTAAGAACTATGCTTTAAAAGAGGTGCTTTTCAAACTTCAGTTTGCATGATCACCTGGAAAACTGGTAAATCACCTGGATCCATGAATTTACATCTAAGAAATACAAGAGTGATGCTTCAGTGAGCACCACACTTTGGGTAACGCTGACTTAGAGCATAATAAATAGAAGGACTTTAGTGTTTAGTGTTTGAAGCACAACTTTGGAACCAGACTGCCTGAGTTCAAATCTTAGCTCTGCTATTTCCTGTCTGTATTTAAATTTTTCAGATATGTTGATCTTGAGCTATTTTGTTCATTTCTGATTTTATTGTGTTATGTATAATATATGTGTATCAGTGGCTTATATGATAACAGGTTTTTAAATTTTCTTTGTGTCCAAGCACATCATCAGTTTTTGTAAATATTCTATGTGTTAGAACAAAGTAGGAGTTTTTATTTGTTGAATGTGTGAGTTTGATACAGAAAAAATGATCACAGATACAAAATTTTAAAAATGATGCTGTGTTGCAAGAAGGAAGAAGAGGGTGCTTACCAGTCAGAGGCTGGAGACCAGACTACCTTATTTTCTTAACATGTAAAAATTGTGCTCTTTTTGTATTTGAATATGAAATTTGATAGCTCAACAGAGGGTGAAAGCCTCAGGATCCTTAAGAAGAGGAAACAAAAAAAAAAAGTGGCGGAAGAAGAAAACCTAGTGATTTTACAAGGGAGAGGAAGGTGGACCTTGTATTTGTGACTTAAATTTTTTTTTTTTTTTTTACAGTAGAAAAGAAAAGTTTTATTAGAAGGGAAAGTATACTTCCAGACATGGAAGCGGGCCTGAGCAAGAGAAGCGTGGCTCAAAAGGCCTTAAAAAAATTTTTAAGTCTATTTATTTAAACTTAGAAAACTTCAAAAAGTCTCATAGTACTTTTGAAAGAGATCATAGCATTTATCCAATAAAACATTAAAGATCCATTATTTTTAAAGATCTTACTGTTTTCTAATTACTGACATGCAGTGCACTGGCTAATTATGGCAAAGCTAATTTCAATCAGTTCATATTTTGGATGCAATGAATATTTAAAGCTGTGTGACCTTGGAATATTTATGTAGTCTTTGCACCTCAGTTTTTTAAATTATGAAATGGATATAACAATAGAATCCTTCTATCTAGGGTTGTTGCAAATTAAATGATATGTGTATAAAGTGCTTACAAGGGTGCTGGGTGTACAATGTGCATTCACTAAGTTCAAGTTATTGTCATTATTTGGCTTAGTTCATTACACATAACTGTTAGATCAAGCTTGTTATATGTATTATTCAAATTCTTTACGTCTTTATTAGCTTTTTGCCCATTTTGTCTTTTGTACTATTTGAGAAGAATATTAAAGTTCTCCAGCCATGTCGAAACTTTTTTTTGTAGTACAGTTTTTGCTTCATATATTTCGAAGCTCTATTGTTAAGATATATAAACTTTAAAGAATGTTAAATTTGCTTTTATTGGTGAATTGTTTCTATATCTATAGAAATACCTCTTTGACTCAATGATTTTTGTCCTTGAATTAAATTTTACCTAATATTATTGATATAAAAGTTGTTTCATTCTTGAGTACTGAGCTGGCTTCTTTGGGTCCTCACATTCTAGATTTTGGACTGGTAGTTCTTTATACTGTTTTTTTGCTCTTTCATGCTTTAAAGAAGTCACCTGTTATTGTCATTGCTTTTAATATTTCACCCAACTTTTTAGTGGCTCTTAGAAGGTTCATGAGAATAATCTGGCCAGTCACTGCTGTAAGCAGAAGCAGAAGTATCTGGTTCACTCCTCTTCTTCTGAAAGTAGTGGATCCTTTTAAAAAGTTCTTTTACTGTGTACGTATGAGTGGTGCACTCACCTAATTATGTCTGGAAACGTCTTTTTTTTCTCATTGCTCAGGTCATCTGGGGTTAGCTGGGAACAAAGTTCTCCATTGCAGTTACTTTCCCTCGGTATTCTAAAGATATTCCTCTGTTGTTTTCTGAACTCTATTGCTAAGAGTAAATTTATTTTTATCTTTCTTCAAAGAGCTCTTTGACTACACATTTTTGAATTACTTTTTATTGAGTTATAATTCACATTATTCCCTTTTTATGGTGTACAATTTAGTGACTTCTAGTATATGCACAGATAGGTCTAAATCATCACCACTGTCAATTCTGGAACATTTTCTAAACTTTAGAAAGAAACTTGTACCCTTTATCTGTTGCCCTCAATCCTTAACCACACCTTTGTTCTAAGCAAAAACTAATCTACTTTCTGTCTCTGTAGATTTCTCTTTTCTGGACTTTAGTTGAATTTCATATAGTATGTGGTCTTTATGACTGGCTTCTTAGCATGTGTTCAAGGTTCAACATGTTGGAGCATGTATCCATACTTCATTCTTTTTTATGGCTGAATAATCCATTGTCTGGATATACCATATTTTGTTTATCCTTTTATTAACATGTTTGGGTGGTTTCTACCTTTTGGCTATTATAAAGAGTGCCTCTGTGAATATTCTTATGAGCAAATATGTGTTTAAAACCCGTTTTCAATTCTTTTGGGTATGTACTTAGGAGTGGAATTGCTGGGTCACGTGGCAATTCTATGTTTAACATTTTGAGGAACTGCCAAATTGTTTTCCACAGCAGCTGCACCATTTTACATTCCCACCAGCAATGTCCAGTGGTTCAGATTTCTCCATATCCTTGCCAACAGTTGTTTTCTTTTTGTTAAATGATAGCATCCTAGTGGGTGTGAGGTGGTTTCTCATTGTGGTTTTGCTTTATTTTTCCTTAATGACTAATGATATTGAGCATCTTATCATGTGCTTTTTGACCATTTCTATATCTTCTTTGGAGAAATGTCTATTCAAATTCTTCGCCATTTTTAAAATAGGTTATTTGCATTCTGTTGTTGAGTCAGAGTTTTTTTTTTTATTTTCAATACTAGACCCTTATATATTACTTGGAAATTATTTCTTTACACGTGTTGAAATTTTATAGTTGAAAACTGAACATTTTAAATATTAAAATGCGGCAACTCTAGAAATTCTCTTCCCTCCTGGGTTTGTTAATGCTGCTTACTGTATCATTTGTTCAGTGTCTTTCCTGAAGTAATTCTGTAAAGTCTGTATTCTTTGTCATGTGTGGTCTCTGAAATCTCTGTTCCATTAGCTTAGTAGTCAGCTAATGATTGTACAGGGATTCCCTTAAATGCCTGTCCCTCAGATAGCCGTGACTAAAACATTTGCCTGTGAAATGTTTTGGACAAAGTCGGGTAGTTTCTTTAGCACTAGGCCCCTTTTGAGTTGGGCAAAATAAAGACAAGCTTTTTGAGCTGGTCTTCCAGGGAACAACGAAACAAGTGAAGACAAATAATAACCACACTTGGAAAATGAGATCTATTCTGGTTCCTCAGTCACTAACAATGCAAGATTTGACTTTCAGAGCTATTGCTTATCCAGGGATTGGGGTAAATTAAAATGCCACAGGAGAGTCGGCCTTGTTGTAGTTGTTATTGTTGTTGTTTGAATATACACTCCTTGGGTTGTTGCAAGCCTTTGATTAAGTTCCAGAGTTCAAAAAAAAATGTTTTGCTAGCTTTTGGTTACTTTTACGGAGAGGTAGGATTTCGAAATTCTTTATTCTGCCATTTTCACTGATGTTGCCTCTCAGTACACTTTTGATCTGAGGTTTTTGAAAACATCCAGTTCTGGCTCCCTAATTTTGAAATACTCCAATTATGCTAAAAATGTACTTTCTCAATTTCTAATTTTTGTTCTATAGAAGAGTGACCACAACCACTAGTTTGGCTATATCTTCTCCTGATCATTTTAATGTACTACTCATTTTTAACCACTGAAGTCACATGATGATGATATATTAATACAGTGAATTTGAGTGGTTATTGTCTTTTTTCTGTATCATAGAAAAGCAACTTAAGATATCAGCTTAGATTTATCCACTTCATTTGCGTAAACAGAATTATTTTCAGTTTTAGATTTACATGATGTATAATTAGTTTCTAAAAATCTTGAAGAATATAGACAAAAAACAGAAATGGTGATAATGGCCTGACATATTTTAGAGGAAATTTGGCAAGGAAAAACAAAATCTTAGTTATATTGTAGCAATATTAATATGTGGTTGCTGTGACTTTAGAATGAGTGTAACCTGAAACCACAAAAATCATCTTTTAGTTTAAAGAAGCATTTAGCCCTTCAGTCAGTTTAACAAATATTTATATTGTGACTTGTGTGTAAGGTACTGTGGTTAATCTACCTTCTTAATATTTACAGCCTGGTAGGTTAGAAGACAACACAGTAAGCAAAATTTAAACTCTGTAATAGAACTATAAGCATTGTGCTATGAATGATAGAAAAGCAGTGAACATATCTATCTGAAGAAAATTGGGATTTCTGAAGAAGTCTCAAGTAAAGCATTCCTTATCCTTGCCGAAGTTCCAAACAAATGCAGAAAACAGGAGTGACAGGGACCAACACATCAATTTTATTACTAACAGATCAGGTTGGAGGATACAACTTTCAGTATGTGAACCAAATTGTATCTTTTAACTGAAATCCTTTAGGTAGACCCACTTAGTTATAAGTAGTGCTATACTGGATCAAGCATCTCTGTAGGGAAGAGTGGCCCTAAAGAAATGGAAAATGCTTGTTCCACACCTGGAAAAGGTACACAGAGATGGGCCAAGTTTGCTCTTCATCTAAAATTAACTAGTCAGCTAAGTTCAGATAAGGCACTCATCTCTATCAGTGAAGTAGTATAGAGATGCCAAGAGTATGTTTAGAGAAAATTCATCATAATGAAAACCTAAAGTGGGAAGGAGGCATTCCCTCCCAACAGAGATAATCAGAGGAGCTTTTATAGAGATATCAAATTGGAGCAGAGCATTAAAAATGGATTTCTAGGTAGATTTCTAGGTAGAAGAATAATAAATTCATAGAGATGAGAAAGTATAGGCTCTGTCTGAAAATAAAATAGTCTAATTTAACCCAGAATTTGAGTTCTTGATTTCAATTGTGTTATCATTTGGGAATTTATTATCAAACATAAACATTTAGCCCCTTAATAGCAGTTGGCTCATTTTCAAGGTTATTTGACTTAAAAGATTACAAAAATCACCACTTTCTGGTTTTAAGACAGAAAAATAAAATTATTTTCAGACTTTTGAAAATCACATAAAAGCAAATATAAACTCCATCTTTGAAAATATGAGACATCCGTAATAGTACTTGTATGGGAAGAGGGAAAGCAGAAATAGTAAGTGACCTAGCAGAGGAGAAGGTCAAACCCAAGTGCCTATTAGAAGAGAATACTGGCACGAAAGGGACAGATCATAATTTGTCTGCAGGACTCCTGCGGGAAAAGCTCAGAGCATGGAGGTACCATATACCACAGATGAAGGCTGAGGACAAAGGGGTTGTTTGAAAGTCTTTAATGGGAGCTAGACCCCTCTCTGCCTCTTTCTTACTTCCAGTACTCTCCCTCTTCACCTTGAGCCGTTGGGCTGCTGCCATCAGTCTCATAGAAATCAGGAAATTTTTCTTTGGAGGAATTGAATTTGAGAAATTCAGGACCTAGGACCCCAAGCCTAGAGGAGGATGGGGATAAGATGCCCCCTGAATATTGGAATCATCCAGTCTCCTTCCCTTACCTACTTCCAGAATTCCATCAGCCAGGTAAGAGATTAGAAAATTGTCTTCTAGTAAGAGAATGGCCCCAGAGAAAAGATAGCTGAATTTTAAAATTCTGCTTATGTATCAAGAGGCTATGCCTATCAGTGTCGATTTTTAAAAACATATATAAACATGTTTTTGTTCATTTTTTTATGGCTGATGGCAGACAACCTTATAAAGTCATTCATGACCAAATTCTTTATAGAACTGTAAAACATATATTCTAGGAAATCTACAAAACCTTTCGATTAGTAAAATTGGTGGCGGGGGTGGGGGTGGGGAGAGGGAAGGGCCTAAATAAAGACATTGCCAGTGTTATTTTTCAAAACGATCTGATAGTCATTGATCTTTAAAATAAACTCCAGATTAATTTACACCAAATCTAAAGGATATAATCCCATCATTTAAAAATGGAATAGATGTAGATTTATGAAAAATCTCATTGTCTTGATGTTTTTCATTTTGGATCACCACTGGTTTGGGGAGATAAGATCAAGCGTACTGCCAAAAAACAGTTATCAAACCTGTGTTCTAGGTTAAGTTTTAATTTGTTTATAACACCTGGTAACAATGCTAGCCTGATTTTTCCTCAGTCTGCACTGATTTCAATTTTGAATGTATTTAGGAAAACCTGTCTAACACATTCTGTAATCCTTGTTAATTACATTTATTTCCTCTGTTGGTTCCCTTTTCTGTTTCTTTTTGTTTGTTTGTTTTCAGCTTTATTGAGATAATATAATAGCCATTAAGTTTAAGGTGTACAATGTGATGATTTTGATATATGTATGTTTTACAAAATGATTACCACAATAAGGTTAGTGGACACATTCATCACCTTACATTGTTAATGTGTGTGTGTGTGTGTGTGTGTGTGTGTGTGTTAGAGCATTTAAGATCTACTCTCAATAACTTTCAAGTATACAGTAGTCACTATGCTTTTAAAATACGCTGTACTTTAGAGCTGCACAACTTACCCATCTTGTAACTGAAAGTTGTTTGTACCCTTTGATTATCTTCTCTCATTTCCCCCACTCCCCAGACCCTGTCCTTATTTCAGAGCCGTAAAGATGAAATGGCATCTTGTTATTCATAATATGACCCTTTCAACCACACCTGAGCTTATGTTAATAAGGTGACTTTTGGAAAGCCCCTAGGTAACCTAAGGATGCAGTCTGATTGCCAGGGCAACCAACTGTGACTAGAGGGTTGGAACTTTCAGTCTTGTTCCCCATACTCCCCACCCCCTTACCTCTGGAGAAGAGAAAGGCTGGAGGTTGAACAGCCACCAGTGGCCAATGATTTAATCAGTCCTACCTATGTAATGGAGCCTCCATAAAGACAAGGTTTAGGAGATACTTTGTGTTAGTGACGTCCACATGCCAGGAGGGTGGCACATCCCAGTTCTCATGAGGACAGAAGCTCTTGTGCTCACAACCCTTCTGGACCTCACCCTATGTACCTCTTCATCTGGCTCTTTTCTATAATAAACTGACAAATGTAAATTAATATTTGAGTTTTGTGATCTGCTTTAGGAAATTGACCCTGAGGAGTGGGTCATGGGAACTGCCAGTTCATAGCCAGTTGGTTGGAAGCACAGGTAACAACCTGTGCTTATAGCTGGCATCTGAAGTGGGGGCAGTCTTATGGGACTGAATCCTTAACCTGTGGGATCTGACACTATCTCCTGGTAGTTGGTGTCAGAATTGAGTTAAATTGGTAGGACACCCAGTTGGTGTTTGCTAAGGATTGGAGAATTGCTTGATGGTGTTGGAAAGCACTCATTGGAATACCATTGTGATCAGGAAGGATACTTGATATAACTTCTTTTTGAGATTTGTTTTGTTGCCTAACATATTCAGTCCTGGAGAATATGTATTCTGCTGTTATCGGACAGAATGTTCCATATATATCTGTTAGGTACATTTGCTCTGTAGTGTTGTTCAAACCTTTTGGTTCCTTATTGAATCTCTGTTTGGAAATCCTATCCATTGTTGGGAGTAGGGTATGAAAATCCCATGCTGTTAGTATATAGCTGTTTTATTTCTGCTTTTGGCTCTGTTAGTATTTGCTTTATGGATTTAGATGCTCCCATGTTGGGTGCATAAATATTTACAATTGGTATGTCTTCTTTATCATTATACGATGACCTTCTTTGTCTCTTGGATTGTTTCTCTTGAGTTTTTTAGTGGTGCCGAACTTAATGTCATGTAGTTCAAGCTCTTTCTCAATGGAAGTATCTACTCTGTGACAACCTTGATACTAGGAAGGCTGGCTGACCAGTAATGGGGAGAGCTCACAGCTTTACATATTTAAGCCAGATCTATCTTAATACAAATTGTCTCTATTCTTCTAGGTTGGTTATCTGAAATAATATAGAACTCCTTGATTCTAAAGGAGAACTGTTTCTCTTTACCATTTTCCAAAGGCTTAGTTTTAGAACTTCTCAATATTCTAGGATCCATCTTCTACTTAATATTTAGTCAATTTCCTTTCTCAAATGTGATGTTAGAGTTGATGACAACCACTGAGAATATACAGTAGGGTAGTTTTCTTCCTTATTTGGCTTCTCATTGATTTATTCTAAGATTATAGTTTTTCTTTTCTTTTAAAATGTTACAGCAGGCCAAATAACTGACTTATAATAAACTAAAACTACCTAAGTTGTTTTATGAAACCAAATTTCCTGTTTCGTATTTATGTAACTGGTAATTGCTTAATCTAAATGAGATTTTTAAATTTATTCTTGTTTTGTTTCCTCTTGATACTGTCTTTTCAAAATCATGTTGAATACTTATTCTGTTATCCAAGGTATTATTTTTCCTAATGAGTTTTACGGTCTCCACATGTTTAGTAAATATACTTATGATTTTATCCAAGACATCTAAAACTAGTGCATGAGAATTGTGGTTAAACATGGGGGTTTGACTCTGTATTTCTATTTCTTTTCCTTTTCAAATAGCAGTAAAATTATAATAAATGAATAAAAAGAGGCATGAGACCACAGGGACAAAAATGAATGGAAGAAGAAACCACCTTAAATGAGAAATTTCAACTGTTTTTTAGAAGATAAAAAATGAGTTGATGAATGTTAAGTGATTTAGCCAAGTGGAGGAAGGTATACCCTGGGTTGGATGCAGGGACAAGTTTACCCAACAAAACCTCCCCAAAGACTTAATACTTGGTAGCAAAAAGTCTCTGAAAAGACAAGGATGAGGCTTGAGATTTAAAGTTGGTAATGGTTGAAAGTCTTATATGAAGTGGTTGAATCCTGTGCACACTACTTCTTCCCTGTGTAGGAAATGGAATTTTTTTCCTTCAAGAAAGTAGAAGCTGAGGGTTCTGTATCCACGAGCATTACATGCATGGAGAGAATAGGGGTATGGAGCCAAGGAATGAAATGGAAATCTGCATACAGACTGCTGGGTCTTTGAAATCATAATTAGCTTCCATTTAGCTTCTTAATACCATGAGTAGGAATGGACAGCCAAGGATAACCTGATAGTTGAGGAAAGCCTCCAAAATGAGAGACCAAACAAACAAAGAAATAAAAAGAGGCAAGGCAGAGATCAAAGGAAAAAAAACTAGGGGTGGAGTGGAGGGGAAGAAGGGGTATTAATCTCTAAGAAATGCAATGTCGCATCTTCAAAAAAACAAGATGCTATTTTGAAAATCTTTCAACAAATAAGAAATCTCTTAGAAATAAAAAATATGATACCCCCCCAAATTAGTGAAAATACTGAAAGTGAAGTTGAAGCAATTTCCTAGCAATCAAAACAAAAAGATTAAATGAGAGAAATAGGAGAAAAATAATGCTACATTTTCTAGGATTTGACATTTTCAGCGATCGGGAATTACTATATTTGTAAATGGAAATACCACTACTAAAAACAGAATGCTATAAATAAAATGTTATTTCTTTCCAAAGACTATCGATATACTAGAGCAATGCGAAAATGGTAATAAAAGCGAGTTATTTCATGGCAAACTTTGGGGGTAAGGTTAAGACTATAATCCATGAGTTATCTCGGGGTAATGCTGCAGCTGTAAGCACTGCTGGTGAGTATTCTTGGGGCGAATGGGAAATAGGGTAAAAATTAAAGGTAGATCAGGAGGTCCAATATTTGACTAATAGGAATAAAAAATGAGAGGACAGAGAAAACAAATTATACCCCCCAAATTTCCAAATTGATTCATAGATTTGCAAATTAAAAGAGATGAAAGAATAGTAAAGACACAGACCAAGAGGCTTGGTCATGAAATTGCAGTTAACTAGGATACAGAGACTATGGTAAAAACTCTCAGAAAAGGTAACTAGAGGTTACATTCAAAGGACCAATCAGAATGGCATTATATATCAGAGTAGTAACATAGGAAGATAGAAGTGTATCAAGCCGAGTCTTCAGATGTCTTCAGTGGGAAGGATATCCAACCTATAATTTTATTTCCAGCCAAATTATCAGTCAAATGTGAGTCTAGAATAAAGGTATTTTTAGACATGAAAGTGACTCCAAAATTTCAGTTCTCATGAACCTTTTTTAAAATAAGAGAGAAGAAATCAGTTTTAAGAAGCAGAATTTAGTCAAAGAGTGGATAAGGGAAAGCCCAAGATGATAGCTGTGCAGCCAGTCTAGAGGAACTCCTAACAGAGTGCTGCAGAAGAAAGAACAAAGGGTTCTAGGAATGTATGACTCCAGGAAAATACAGTATCTGATGTGTTCGAGTAGTTGGAAAATATTGATAGACCTTTGACAGATGTTGGAGCATTTGAGGAAAAGTTAAAAATATATAGAAAGTAGGAAAAAATAAGGTAGTCATAAATTTGTAGGGCAGAATACACGGTCCTATTTTACTTGGCTCAACACTGAGTAGTATCTATCCAATCCTATATTCACACTGACTCTTGATTTAAACAAATATTGTGATAAAGTTTCATAGGGTGTGGAGGGTGGGAGGTAGAGGTTGAAGCTAAATACTTAATTCCGTGGCAAGATGTCAGTAAATAATATCTAAATTTGATAAATCAAGCATATTCAGAAAAAGGCAAATATCAGAAGAAGCCCCTGCAAGATTCAATAGAGTGTAAGGATAGGGAGGACCCTGCTGTTTTTCCCAAGGTATTTTGTTATGGTTGCCTTTTTGTACAAAAAAATCAGTTGTTATAGGGCATATTATAGAGACTTCTTTCCAGATATTTATCACTAATTAACACCAGCTAAATACCTAGCTATATCATGCATACTTTATTTAAGTAGCTTGTTTATAATAGTACCATTGTCTCATTCATATCATGGTCTAAGTCTAATAGATTTCCATTGTTTATTAACTTGGTATCACTTTTCCTTAATATCTTTCTTGCAGTTTTTTCTTCTCTTCCACTTTATGTTCTAATTTAACATATTGTTTCTTTTGGTTCCTTTTAAATCTAAAATATATTTTCTGGCATGTGGTTAGAATGTCTAGGGTACTATATACTTTATTTTTTCCTTATATTATCTAAAACAGGGGATGGCTTTTTCTGCAAATAAGTAATATCGCTACATAGAAATACTATTGCTTTAGAACTATTTCTATAGCAGTAAGATGATTTAAAATGTGTATTTGTTAGTGAACTGCAAAATTACTATTTGATATATGTCTTGGAAAATTCCACAGATTCTGCCAGTTTTCAGTTTTTGGCACATTGACTAGAATTTGTACACGAGGAAATCAAAGCCTATTTTCCCTTCATTAACCAATCCCTATGGCATTTTGGAATAAGAGATTCAGTTTAAATGCTTGCTACTCCTGAGTCAAATTCCATTATCGGCTTGCAGTATCTACCTCTTAGTTCTTTTGTGTTTATAGATGGAGTGGGACTGGAGAAGTGGAGGAGAAGAGAGACAGACATGTAATGATATTGCTACTTTGAATTTTTCAGTTCTTTTCTTTCACTTCATAACTTCAAAAGAAGTTTTCAGTAAGACGTGGAAGATTTTGTCAGTGCAGGAATGTCTAGACTTATAGAAAATTTTATAAGTTTATTTGACCAAAACTGAGGACATGCTTTGGAAGCAAGGTCTCAAAATGCTCTGGGGAATTTCTCTTTTGCATTTCTTTTATGTGGAGTCCATTGGTAGTAGATTAAGGGGGTGGAGAAAGCAAGGTAGAGAAATCCCTGTGATTGGATAAAAAGTAAAATGGAGAGACATACTTCTTTTACATTGGCAGGTACAAGATTGTTAGCAGTTAACATTTATAGTGAATAGGGATGGTATACAAACAACAAGATCTTGTGTTCCCTTGAGGGTGGTTATGCTGAGGGGTCTGAAAAAAAAGATTATTCTGGAATTTCACAGATGTGTTAACCTGGATGCACAAGAACAATGGACAAGGCTTGCTTAAGGCAAAGATAAACCTTTTACTAAAGAAGTATAGGTTTGGGTTGTGACTGTCCACCACGACCTCCTCAGTTAGGGATTTATGATCAGGTCACCCTGTGAGGTTACTTTCGGTAACTGAGCTTGTCAGAGTTATTACATAGCTCCTTTTTCGTTCACAATTTCCGATACTGACCAGCACCCAAAATGAATTCCAGTCATATCCAGTGATTCATCAAAGTTCATGAAGTGCTCAGGGCCCTAGAATGTTGCTGGATATAGTTAAAACTTAGTAAGTGAAAGAGATACTCAACAGAGAACAGAATAAAAGTGTATACTTATTTTAGACTGAGAGCAATGAATTGGTAGTGGATATAGATTTTGGTTAAGTAATCAGAAGTCAGGATAAAAGAAAGCTCGAAATATTGGGTCAGATATTAGAAGGTGTCCAAAGCAGAAAGTTTGGTCTATTAAGTAATGTTTGTTTTCTGAATGTATCCCTTCCTTGGTGTTTTTATCTGGAGATTTCTTTCCTACAACAAATTTAGTCATGAGATGGTAATGCACTGGCAGTAGTTTTCTTCCAAAAAGCAGTTACAGTTCTACTAAGGACAAGATGTTGGGTGGAGGAATTACTCGTTTTATATTTATTTAGCCATACAAAAATGTTTTTCCTCTTAGATTCTGGCAAGAAAACCAGCCAATCAGAAAAACATCCGGTGTTGGCTGAGTGAGGGAATGGCAGAAGCAGTAAAAATTACTTATAGGAAAAAGTAGTTTAAAAAAAATTGTTTGCAGCTTCAAATCTGGATTTCTTTATGAAAATTCATCCTTAATCTCTCCTTAAAATTTCCTCCCATTGAAAGATTTGACCTATGTTGAGCTACCTTTATATGTCTTCAGTTTTATTCAAATCTATGAAATTTAGATCATGAGTCATAAATTTTTAAAACATAGAACCTGTTTTCGTAGCTTTTGCTGTTAACAATCTAAAACTTAAAACAATTAAAACAATTATTTAGTCTGTCATTTCTGCTGGTCACTGGAAAAGATCACTCATGAGGCTGTAGTTATCTAGTGGCTTGACTGGGGCTTGAGTGTTTCAGATGGTCTTATTTACAGTCTGAGACCTTGGTTTCACTGTCAGCTGTTACTCTTTTTCCACATGGCCCCATCATTCAGAAGTTGCAGCCAAGGCTTTCTTATATGGTGGCAGGAGTATTCAAGAGGATAAAGCTTCACTGTCTCTTAAGACTTAGCCTTGGGTCATACAGTGTTACTTTCTCCATAGTGTATTGGTTAGATGAAGTCACCATGTTAACTGAGATGCAGAGGATGGATAGAGTTTATCTTTTGAAGGGAGGCACAGTAAAATCTCATTGTAGAAGGGCATTGCCTCAAGGAGATAAGGTTCATCTGGAGACATTGTTCTGAGGTTCTGCTGTGGTCTTTCCTCTGGCTCCAATGATTTACATTCTTATCACATGTAAAATATCCCCTCCCAAGACCTCCAAATTCTTATCCAAAACAAGTAAAAGTGAAGACCTGTAGCTTGTTACCTGCATCACATTCTGAGATGGATGAGGGAGGGGCCTCTTGATTCAGAGACCAGTGACCAAAGAAAGTTATCTGCTCCACACACCAACATATATCATTGTCACAGGGATAGAGTAATGGCAATAGATGTTTTTCCTAAAAGGGGAGAGTAATGGGAGGCACATAGCAGTTGTTGGTCCATATTAATTCTGAAATCTAGCTGGGCACAGGTTGTCAGGGTCACCTACTCCAGGAGCAGGAAATGCGCCTTAATTGGGGCTCAGTTCTGCTTCTTGGGAATGGTTCCCATATCCATTGTTCTTGTGATTCTTGGTACCACATTTTGGACTTTTAATGCTGCTTTCTGAGAGGTCTCTGCTTTTACATAAGAAATGTCTTATGAAACTGAGTAGCTTTCTCAGCATATTCCTTCCTATAGAAAGTTGGGAGCCTGGAGGCCTCTTTTCATTTTGAATAGTCTCTGTCCCTTTTGATCCTGCTGGTACAACTTCCTTTAAAATTTCTGGGATTTTCTATAATTTGATTTGTGTATTCGATGTCCCCAAAAGCTACATTATTATAACTCATTTTAAGACAGACCTTTCTCTACTTTGGTTGTGACAGGTTACTATGGCATAATTCCCTAAATTTTCTTAGAGGCCTTTTTATGTAGTTAATAGAGTTAACGAGGCATGGCTTTTAAAATTTCTGAGGTCTTAAAAGGGCCTTCCAGCTATACTCTTGAACTGATATTTAGTTCTCTTTTTATAGTTTTCTCTAATATAGTTCTCTTTTTAGTGTATTTCTTACCACACTTTATCATGTGCAACTAAAGGAGGCCAATTACCACTTTAAAAGCAGCTAATATAAACATGTTCAAAGACTACAGGAAATCAGATTTAAATAATTAAAGGAAAGTATGACAATGACTCATTAAATAAAGAATGTCAATAAAGAAAGAGAAATTATAAAAAAGAACCAAATGGAAATTATGGAATTGAAAAATAGAATAACTGAAAAAGTCACTAGAGAGACTCAGTATCAAATTGGAAATCATACAGAGAGAATTTTTGAGCTTGAAGATAGAGTAATAGAAATTATCCAGTTCGAAGAAAAGAATGAAACAAGAAGGGAACCTCAAAAATCTGTGGGACATAACTTTACCAACATACATGAAATAGGAGTCTCAGAAGGAGGTAGGAGAGTCAGAAAAAAAATACTTGAAGGAATAATAGGTGAAATTTCCCCAAATTTTGATGAAAACATTTATCTACACATCCATAAATCTCAGTGATTTCCAAGTAGGATTAACACAGAGAGATCTACACCTGGACACATTTTGTTGAACTGTTTAAATCCAGTACAAAGAAGAAATCTGGAAAGCAGGACAAAATAACTCATGATGTACAAGGAGACAGCAATGCAATTAACAGCTGACTTTTCATCAGAAACAGTGGAAGTCAGAAAGCCAGGTGGCTGACATTGAAAGTGTGGAAAGAAAAAATTGTCAAATTTACACATGAAAGGAAACCCTCAAGAAAATGAAAAAGCAGCCTAAAGAATAGAATAAATTATATGCAACTTATATCCAGACTATATAAGGGTCTAATATCCAAAATATATAAATAACTATTACAAGTCAGCTATAACAAAACAAACAACTCAGTTTTAAAAATGGCAAAGGACTTGAATAGATACTTCCTCAAAGTATCTATGAAAATATGCTCAACATCATTAGTCGTTATGGAAATGCAAATAAAATCCACAGTGAAATAGCACTTAACACCCACTAGGACGGATATAATTAAAAATAGAGGGTAAAAGGAAACTAAGAAGTATTGGTGATAATGTGGAGAAATTTGAACCCTTGTACATTGCTGGTGGAAATGTAAAATGGTGCAGCCACTGTCGAAAACAGCTTAAAAAAAAAAAGTTAGGCATAGAAATACCATATGACCCAGAAAGTCCACTTCTAGATAGATATTAAAAGAATTGAAAACAAATATTTATAAAAATACTTGTGCATAAATATTGTTCATAGTAGTAATATGCACAGTGGCTAAAACAATCCAGGTGTCCATTGATGGATGAATGTATGAACAAAATTCGTTATATCCATACAATGGAGTTTTATTCAGCAATAAAACAGAATGGATCACTGAGACATGGTACTATATGGATGAACCTGAAAAATGTTGTAAACAGTAAAATAAGCCAGACATAAAAGGTGACATAGTGAATGATTCTGTTTTATGTGAAATATCCAAAATAGAGAAATCCATAGTGTTATAAAGATTAGTTGTTGGCTAGGCCCTAAGTATGGGAGATTAGGGGTGGTATGTCTCAGAAGTGATTACTTACTGTGGGGTGTTCTGGGGGGATGAGAAATTTTGAAACAAGAAAGAGGTGGTAGTTGCACAACATTGTGAACACACTAAATGCCACTGAAGTGTACACTTTCAAATGGTATATTTTGTTTGAGTTTTTCAAAAATAATTTTTTAAAAATTTAAGTAAATTCTATGTCCAGCAGAGCTATTATTGAAAAATTTAGACAACATAAAGACATTCCTAGACATAGAGAATTTGTTGTTAGCAGACTTGCCTTGCATGAAATAGTAATGGTTCTAGAATATAACTTGAAGAAAAAGCACTGTAAAAGTTATAGAGGTAAATATAGAAGCCTATAAATAATTTTTTCTCTTATTAGTTTAACTGAATTAAAAGACAATTGCATAACAATAATTATTGGGCTTTTAAGATAAATACATAACATAATAGTAGAAAAGAGGAGGGGGAAATGGATTTCTGTTGGAGCAATGTTTCTGTATTGTACCAGAATTGAATTAATAGTAATCTAAGATAGATTGTGATAAGTTAAGGTACATATTGTAATTAGTAGAGCTACCACTAAGAAAGAAATTTTACACTTTTTAGAAAAACAAAGGGATTACAATGGTACACCAGAAAATATCTATCTAAAACACAAGAAGACAGTAAAAGAGGAACAGAGAAAAGACATGAGTCTTATAAAAGAGAAGTAACAAAATGAGAGACATATGCAACTAAATCAACAATTATATTAAATGTGAATTTGTAATATACTTAAATCAAAAGTCATATATTATCAAACTGGATTTTTAAACAAACAAGATTCAACTTTATGCTGTAATAAAAGACACTTTAGATTCAAAGCCACAAATCTGTGAAGTGACAAATACAAGATGTACTACATACTAGCATCAAACAGTCCTAGAATGAAATTAAGAATAGTTTGATTCACAGTAGCATCAAAAAGAATAAAATACTTGGGAATAAATGTAAGAAAATACTTATACACTGCAAATTATAAAACATTGCTGAGAAAATTATAGAAGACCTAAATAAATGAACAGACATTCCAAGTTTATGGGTTAGAAGATTCAATATTATTAAAATGACAGTTCTCTCCAAATCAACCTATAGAATTAGTGTAATCTCTATCACAATCCCAGCAGGCTCTTTTGCAGAAACTGGCAAAGTGGTTCTAAAATTTATATGGAAATGCGAAGTCCCAGATTTTTCACAATGACTTTGGAACCACATAAGAAGGAGAACAAAATAAGAAGACTTATACTTCCTGATTTCAAAACTTACTATAAAGCTATAGTGATCAAGACAGAGTTTCTGGCATAAAGGTAGATATATAGGTTAAGGGAACAGTATTGAGAATCCAGAAATAAAGTTTACATTTGTAGTCAGCTAATTTTCAATAAAGGTTTTAATAAAGGCAATTCAATGGGGGAAAGAGTAGTCTTTTAAATAAGTGGTGTTAAAACGATTGGATATCTATATGGAAAAAGATAAACTTGGGTCCTCATGTCACACCATCTACAAATATTAACTTAAAATGGATCATAGACCTAAATATAGGAACTAGAACTATAAAACTTCTATAATAAAACAGTAAACAATCTTTAAGACCTTTGGTTAGGCAGAGTTCATATACACAACATCAAAAGCATGATCCATTAAAAAAAGATTGTCTTTTCACACAGCCATGTACTAGTTAAAAATTGGGAATTCTGTTACTCTAGAAAAGGAGAAAGGATATTGGAGGATAGCTAGTATTCTCTGCCAAAATACCTATTAAATTTTCTGTTTCTTCTATAGAGCTTAAAGAATTCAGGTCAGATCTTTTAATTTCATTTCATCTTTTTTTTTTTTTTTTTTGGAGTTGGTAACTATAGTCTTAATTAAATTATCAGCAGAAGTCACTGTTGAGCAAGTATTTTCCTATTTCCTTTGTTCAACATATGTCATTTCCTATCCAGATCCTGGACTTGAAGCTTCTTGAATAGGTTTCCTGGGTCTTATTTGTGTACTAAACATTTAAATTCATTATGTTAGTAAACTAATCCCCAACATGTGCCAAAGTAAGATTAAAAAAGTAATCAGATGGTTAAATTAATAGCCAAAACTGATTACAATTCAGGAACTCTATTAGATGATATGATTATAGTTTGTAACAAGTGGTTTCAAAGTTGTATTTTTCAGCTATGCAATTATAGAAGAAAACATTACAATGTTATAAAAAGCAACAATAAATGCTAATGTGTAACAAACCAAATCACTTATTTAAGTGATTTTTTAAATTTAAGAATGTCTTATTCTTAGAAGACAGGACTATTGCCATGTCTGTTTGCTTTTTTAGGGAATAAGGTCCTACCTTGAAACAAATAATAGTGAAAAATCTAGTTGCTCTTATGTTTTTTCCCCTGACCACATCCTTGTAATTGTTTGTCGATAGATTATAAAAATACATAATAATATATCCCCTTGTTAATATAAAACCAGATTACCTAAGAATGTCAAATGTTTGAATAGTCACTTCCTCTACAATGATTATGGCTTAAATCCTTCACAAATTTGTTCTAATTCATTATAGTCTTGATCTAATTGGTTTTGGCACTGTTTGTATTTTGCATGAGAAACCTAGAGTTTGGATTCATCTGAAATAGTAAAGTATCTAAAACGTGTATTCTGTTGCTTTTGTGAAACATTTATTTTACAAATACCATAAACTGGAGCAGAAGCCATTTGGGTTTCCTAGAAAACATCTAAAATTATTTTGTGTCTACCTCTAGGATTATTTTCTAAACTACATTACTGTGTCACTTCAAATAATAAAATATTCTGATTATCTGTTATAACTGTAATTTCTTGGGTCCTGAGAGCCTCCATCTATTTTATCTGTTCCATTGGTTCTCAAACTTTCAGAAGCATCAGTAACACTTAGAGGGCTTGTTAAAATACAGATTTCCCTTCTTTCCCTCTACCTCCTCCCCATTCCCAGTTGCTGATTCTGTAGATCTGGGGTATAACTCAAGAGTTTGCATTTCTAACAAGATTCTGCTGATGCTGCTAGTCAGGTGAACACAGTTTGAACCACTGATCCTGCTTTGCAAACTTGGAGTAAGATACATATGTGCAGAAGGAGGATGAGGGAAATGTAAACCTGGACAGATTTCCTGTATGCCGGATGTTTCCCAAATCCTCCCAGGATACTTTGTATTCCTTTTTCCCTTTATATACTTTCATGTTCCCACAGAGACAACAGCATTCAGTTTATGTAGACTAAAGCAAGGAAAAAAGTCAGCTGCTGGGTGTGAGTTTTGTTCCTTTTTATATCTAGAGTTGTAGAAACCGTGTGAATAATATATAGCAGGTTTATATTTATATTTTATTACTGTGTATTCAAGTGAGCAAAATGCATTACTAGCTGAGATAATATATCATTTAATGAAATACTTTGGGTTTACAAGATAAAGAGCTTAGCAGTTCGAATATAAAAATGATTTTTTTACTTTTTGTGGATTTGAGTTGAACATAGTGATATTATTTTGTACTTACAAGCTTCTTTTTTTTCTGTTACCAAAGATCTCAAGCTTAAGATATATGTTCTGTGCTATCTAACTTAGAAAAGTCTGCCAGGTCTCAATTTTTGATAGTTTAGCTACCTTTGCAGGACATTATTTATATCATTATCCATCCTTGATTGTTGATGCATTCTTTCCTATAAGTGTACCTAGCAAATAATAATTATAATGGTCATTTGAGAAGAACTTAAGTTTGTTTAGGAAAAAATGTGATGGCTTCATTTTAAAAGACTATCTTATAGAAGAAGAATATTATTTTTTAATAATTTGTCACCAATGGGTAGATATTATAGGAAAGCAGATTATTCTTCGGTGTCATATAATTTCCTAAAACATGTAATTGTCAGGGAATAGCACTACTTCTATTATAAAAGTCTGTTTGCTGCACTGAAACTTGGTAGTTGAATCAACTTCTATCACCAAGTTTTTTTGCTGCTTTAAAAATCCTTTTCTCCAGTTTCTATTTTTTCATTTCAGCTAACCCCTGTTGTCTTACAGAGACCTGCATCATCTTTTACTTGAACTACAATTTCAGCATATTCTTAAGCATATCTTCTTGCTCCAGTCCAGACCTTACTTTCTTTAGGTTTCTCTTCTCTACAGGAATTTTTTCAGATTTCTAGCTCGGAATACAAGTTTCCTTCATGACCTAACCCCAGCATCCATTTAACAGTTCACTCATTAGATTTACTGAGTTTCTACCATGTATCAGGCCCTATATTCAGTCCTGGTAATATGATGGCAAACATGAAAGGCATGGTCCCTGCCCTCACAGGGCTTTCCATTTAGCTGAAAGGTAAATGGAAATATAATAAATATAATTATTTATTATAATTATTCTTTAGATGTCTGAGATTAAAGGGAAAGTACATTATGTCCACTACGTCCCTATCCCTTCATGTTCCCCTCCATTACTCATGTACTTTGAATCATGAAATGCCAGGACCTTCTGTATGACTTCATGGCTTTATACATCTTATCTCCCCATTGTTTCCTTTAAGACCCAGTTTAGATATCACCTGTGGGCAGAGGTAATTGTTTCATCTTTTGCTGTCATATACCTCTTGTTTTTTTTTCTCTAATAATTAGTAAAGTCTTTGCTATTTGTGTGTTCTTCATTGTAAAGCAAGAGATCCTTAAGTACGAAGGTAGCATCTTTTTTTCTTTGTATGTCGTTGCCTAGAAGAGTGCCCAATATTGACAAGGTATTCAGTAAATGTTTATTGGATGAAGTCAAGAAGCATCTCTGTACTTAATAGTAGGACTGAACATATTTCTCTCAGCATCAGTGACATGTGTATTTGCCATTTTTACTGTGCTTTTTATTGGATGTAGGTTTTTGGTTTTGTTTTTTTTTTAATGTAGCTTACTAGAGAAGCTTAGAGTCATATCCTTTGTGGAAGAAATGGTGGCTCCATTTAATTTTGATTAATTTGTTAAATGATCATATCAAGAATGCATATGGTGGTTATGAAGCATTATTGGTTTTCTGCATGATATATAAAACTTGGAAGAGAATGTCCCTATTCCAGGTTTCTGAGAACCTCCTTGAACAAGTAAAAGTGAGTTAGATTTGGGGAAGCACTTTACCTTAATGGCATTTTTAAATGGTCACTGTAGTGGCGTGATTTTAAGCAAGTAAATCTTTTGTAATTCACTTTCCTTATATGCAAAGTGAAGATTAGGGCTCGGTACATAAATACATGAAAAACACTTAAAAAGAGTTACATGGCACATAGTATTATCCTTCTGAATGCTATTTGTTTTCTCTAAAGATAGGGAGCAAATTAATGTCTCAAAAATGTTTTTCAGAGTCTCTGAAAATATGACTTTGGCTTATAATACCCACTGTACTTATTCACCTCTCTCCTAAGAGTATTACTCTAAACTGTTGAGTTGAACATAATAAAATTTTAAGTAATACTTAACACACTGATTTTGTTTTTGCAGATGTTCTCAAATAGCGATGAAGCCGTAATTAATAAAAAACTTCCCAAAGAACTCTTATTACGGTAAGCCTGAATGCTAGTTTTATGTTTTTGTGTGTGTGTATATATCATATTTGTCTATTCAAAATTTTGTAGACTTATTGCTAATTTTCATATATAGGATCTGGATTATCTGAATTTGTAAATTTATCGATTCTTTTGTTAAACAATCTTCATATTTTCTAGATAGGAATCAATATGTTGAATGTTTTCCTTAGTAAAAATTTTCTTACCCACTTTGTACCTATATATGATTTTGTTTACTCATTTTCCCTTCGCCCTGTTCCTGTATGTAATATGAAGAGGTAGTATATTGTATTTTATTATAGTTATGATTTTTTTGAAGAGTGATTTGAATCTATCACTTCCCCTGCTTATATTTCCAACAAAATATTACGAATACTGAGGTGCTGTATAAAAGAGTTACAGACCTTTATTTTAAAGATAAAAAAGCAAAAGTTATTTGAAACTCTTTTCCTATATTACACATATGATTTTACTATTCTTCTATTTCATATGTAGAAACTATATTTGAGATCACCCGTGACATAAAAGATACAGCTCCCGGTTTACATACATCTGACTTAGGAATCACTGAGGAAGTAACAGGCATCAGAGGAGTTATTTTCAGTGTCCATTATTTGTAATCACTTAATCACACCACTCTTTGTTCTCTTGTGTGGCATATCATGACCCAGAAAGAAAGTTACATTCTCTTTTGTAAATGTTAGAGGTTAACAAGTAATTGTGCTCAGAGGCATCTACTTCTTGCTCTTAGCTGCTACTGTAGTCTAGCCCATAACCAGCCCACTCTCTCTTCAGGGTGGAAAATAATCTCTGCCCTATTGCTGGTAAAGAAGAATATTCCTGGCATTCCTAAGTATTTATATGTCTCTGTCCTCCACTATATTGCAGGATCGTAAGCAGGGACTATATCCTGTAAATCTTTATATAGTACCTTACACATTGGAGATACAAGAAAAAACGTAACTGAAATCAACTTGGAATGGATTTTCCCATGGAAGTAATGCACATGTACATGCTAGTTGAGTATATTTGAAATAATAGCAATACACCTTAGACTACCAAGAGCTATTAACGAGTGTGTCCTGGATGTATTGAGTAATATCTTGAGTATCCGTCAAATTTTAGCGAAATTTTAGCATTACAGGGAAGCATTTTTTAAAATAGTTTATGTTCTTCACTAGTATTATAAACTGAGCATAGTAAGACATACTTTAGTGTTTTTTTTAATAATGCCATTATTTTGAATTTTAAGCATTATTTTGTACTAATGTAGTTTTACCTTAAGACTCACTGAGATTTAGGGAAATTAATGGCTCTTTGGTAACTGATCACACCATGTTATGGTTTATGTTTTTCTGTTTTTGCCGTGAAACTCAAATTCCTTACTATGGCTTACAAGACCCCTCATGATCTGACAGCAGAGTAACATTATCCAGTTTATATTTTTAAAGGATTAGTCTCAGTACTGTGTGCCAACCAGATTGGGAGATAGGAGTAGAGAGCAATAAGGCTATTAAAGAAATCCAGGCAAGAGATGAGGGTAACAGAAAACATTTTTTGTAATTCTTTAGACTACAACATTGCCTACCTCTGCCCTTTCTAGTTTTAGTCATTGTTTCTTTTTCTTTTTTCTTTTTTGAAATATAATCGACATATAACAAATTAGTTTCAAGTATACAGCATACTGATTCAATATTTGTGTATATTGAAATGATCACAACAAATCTAATTATCCATCACCATATAGATAAAAAAAATTTTTCTCGTGATGAGAACTTTTAAGATTACTCTTTCAGCAACTTTCAAATATATAATACAGTATTATTAACTGTAGTCACCATGCCATACATTACATCTCCATGACTTACTAATTTTATAACTGGAAGTTTGCTCCTTTTGATCTCCTTCACCCGTTTTGCACACTCCCACCCTCTACCACTAGCAACCACCAATCTGTTCTCTGTATCTATGAATTTGTTTTTTTGTTTTGTTTGTTGTTGTTTTTTAGGTTCCACATATAGGTGAGGTCATATAGTATTTGTCTTTGTCTGACTTATCTCACATAGCATAATACCCTCAAGGTCCATCCATATTGTCACAAAAAGCAAGAGTTTCATCTTTTTATGGCTAAATAATATTTCATTATAGTACATTGCACCTCATTATTATTTTTTTTAATCCATTTATCCATTGATGAATACTTAAGTTACTTCCATGTCTTAACTATTATAAATAATGCTGCAGTGATCATGGGGATGCAGATATCTTTCAAGTTAGTGTTTTTGTTTCCTTCAGGTACACACTTGGAAGTAGAATTGCTGGATAATATGGTAGTTCTATTTTTAATTTTTGAGGAGCCTTCGTACTGTTTTCCATTGTGGCTGCACCAATTTATATTCCCACCAACAGTGCACAAGTGATCTCTTTTCTGTACATCCTCGCCAACACTTGTTTCTCGTCTTTTTGATCATAACCATTCTAACAGGTGTGAGGTGATATCTCATTATGGTTTTGATTTAGACTCTATTTTCGATGTCACTCTAGTAGCTGTCAATGAGCCATAAGGTCTGTAGTTGCCAGACAGATAGTATTGGGGGGATATTGGATGAAGAAGAATTCTTTTATCAACCAGATTTTGCTACCACAAACAGCTTCTAAATCTGGCTTTTTGTCTTACCATTACATGAGGCTTTGGGTTGGCTGTGCCTCTCTTATAGGCAGTGGGTCAATTTTGGGTTTGTTGCACTTAGCTTCTTATTCCTGGAAGACTAAAAGTGTGAGGCTAAGGGCAGGTGCACAGGAGACCAAGTCAGATTACCTAAGTGATTTTAAAGCTCCTGCTCAGATGTGGCATTCATCACGTTCACTTAAATTTCATTGCCTAAAGCAAATACCATGTCCAAGCCTAACATCGATGGAGTGGGAATTATATGAGACAGCATATGTGAATATATGTGAACACTACTACAATTTACCATATATACACACACCCAGGTACAAATCCGTTCTCAGTTCTGCCCGTCTTCCTCACTCTTCGGCATTGGTTACAGTGAAGAGTTATATAACTCTATGCTAGCACTACCTTTGCCACTTAGCTTAGCACACTATCATGTAAGGGTTTGCGAGTGGGAAGAAAAATTAGGAGTATCTGGCTCTTTTTCTAGGTTGTGGAAAAGAATAGCCATGAATTGAGAGGTTGGAAAAGGTGGAGATTGAAAAAAGATTATATGTGCCTGACTTCTCAAGTTGGAATACTAGAGGTATTTTCTCCACAGCAACATTTTTATAGATGAGAATTTGGTTCTCATTTATATGTGTAATATTGGAACTGACCCTTGTGTACATTATAGCCTAATTTGACTGCTTTCTAAGCTCAGCAGGGAACCTAACTACCATACATATGATTTCTGTGAGGAAATGAGCTTGAGTTCTGAACAGTTGATTCTGAACTTACCAGTGGGAACAAGTCCCTTCCTAAACTGGAGACAGAGTGAAATCAATATCCCGGAAAAGACGGAAATGATTTGACACCATAAAACATACTACTTATGAATGCATTTAAGTATATAAAACATAGATTTTATTTAAACCATTGAAGACAAATAGAAAAGAGACTTTCTTGATATCTTTAACATTACACTAAACAGATAACAATAGATGAGTATAAATAATAAGAAATTCAGTGAGGAGGTAGGTAGGGGTAAAAGGGGTCAAACATGTGACAGAAAGAAATGTAACTGTGGGAGGGGAACACAAAAGGCAATATATATGCGCCCACTGTTAAATTGTACACCTTGAAACACTGGATTTCATTAACCAATGTCACCAAAAAAAAAAAATTTTTTTTTTTTTTTTTTAAAGAAAAAATTTTTAAATAAATAAATTCAGTCTGGGGTATTATGTAAATTCATAATTTGTAAATAATTGTGAATTTATCGAATGTGCAATTTTCTTTAAAAAGTTTAAATTTTGTTTGAAGTAAATAACATAACTAGAAACAACAGGTGCCTCAGGAAAGGGAAACTGGGTAATTGGAAGATAGGAAAAGAAGGAAAGGTTACTTTTCATTAAACTTTTCTGTATCTTTTAGATGTTCTTATTTTAACTCTTCATTTGGAAATAATGTCTTATTTACAAAAGTTACAACAATGATACAAAGAATTTTGAGAATACCCTTACCCCAGAATTAATGTTTTATATACTTAAACAGTACAGTTTTCAAAATCAGGAAATTAACATTGATACAGTAGCATTAACTAATGTACAGACCTATTCAAATTCCTAACTTGTCCTGGTAATATCTTTTTTTGGCCTACGATCCACTCCAGGATTAACATGTTTCATTAAATTGTCATGCCTTCTTAGTTTCCTTTAATCTGGGACAGTTCCTTAGTATTTTTATGTCCTTCAAAATCCTGATATTTTTGAAGAGTACTGGTCAGTTATTTTATAGAATCTCCCTCAATCTGGCTTTGTCTGGTTTTGTGTGTGTGTGTGTGATTAAATTTAGATTATGCATTTTGACAAAATTGGTGGTGTGCCCTTCTCCATGTGTCATAACAAGAGGCACATAATGTCGATATGCTTATTATTGCTGATGTTAACTTTGATCACCTAGTTAAGATAGTGTCTGTCTTCTGTTTCTCTACTGTGAAATTATTTTTCTTTGTTGTTGATAAATATCTTGGAAGAGATGTTGAGACTGTGTAGGTGTTCTGTTAAAATACAGTTTAATATACAACAATTGGTTTGGTTAAATTTTAAGTTATATATTACATCATTCAATTCAACACATATTAATGTGCAAGGAGAACAATTATGTTGTTAGGACCATACTGTTTCCTTGTAAACGCAAGGCCACAGCCAAATGACCAATGAATTAAGCAAGTGTTCTTGTTTCCTCTTAACTTTAACTTACTTACTGATTCTCTTCCTTCCCTTTTGAAACAAAGTTTATTATTAATGCTGTAGCAAGCTGGAATTCACTGTTTGCATAATGTGAAATTCAGCTAGCAGGATTAACAGTACTCTCTTTCAGAGCAGAGCCGTATGCATTTATTTAGGAGTACCCCTTGAAAAATGAACGTCAGTGTTTGAAAGACAAAGAGTCTTGTGTGTTTTTCCAAGAGCTACTATAAAGTGACTTGTTCCTCAGAGATTTCTTCTGAGGATGATATTGATAACTATAAAAATGACATGAAGGATAAGACTGCTTGAGCCCACACATGGCCTTTTAGCTATAAAATAAATTGCAGTTTCAGAATGAGGATTATTATTATAAGAATTAAAATTTTTTTCATTATTCTGCTATTGGACATGTTGGGACATAATTGACATGTCATATATAATATATATGTGAGCTGGTAAGAGATGAACTTTCTGAACCTATATGGAAAGAATGAATTGGCTGGGGTTTTTAATTTTTTTTTAATTTTTTTAATAGATAATCATCCTGTGTTGGAGGTCCCAAAGACCACCTCTAGGTTTGGTAATTTATTCACTAGGAGAACTCACAGGACTCAGCATGTAGTCATACTCACGGCTGTGATATATTACAGGGAAAGGATACAAAGCAAAGTTAGCAAAGGGAAAAGGTGCGTGGGGCAAAATAGAAACCAGGCACTGATCCTTTCTCAGTGGAGTCACACAGAATGCACTTAATTCCTCCAGCAACAGGTTGTGACGACATAAGTAAAATGTCTACCAGGGAAGTTCATTGAGGGAGTAGTGGGAACTCTTTCAAAATCCAGGTTCTCAGATGCCATCTAAGGGCCAACATGGCAAGCAAGGCTTTCTAAAGGTACTCCTGCTCTTTTAACTTCTCTGCACACATGTGATCTCATGTTTCATTTGAGAAGCTTATAATGTTGATGATTTCTAGTAGCTTTTCATTCAGTTTAATTACCAGGAATTCTAGAAGGATATAGGTGAGTAGATGTGTGTGTGTGTGTGTCGTCCTTTTAAAAGCATGATGGTTAAGAACATGGACCCTGAAATCTGACTATCTGGGTTCTGTCATTTACTAGCAGTAAATTGAGGATTTCAGTACCTGCCTCTTTGGGTTATCATAAGGATCAGAAGAGTTGATAAATGTAAAGTGTTTATTAAATACCAAGAAAAGTAAGTCAGTGCAATTTGCTTTATGTTAATTCTTAACAATATATATATAACTTTTATAGACATTTTAAAGCTATTTTTTCTGTATAACATATGCATGATTCATTTTCATTTGTGTTTGCTATTACAATTTATATATTTTCTTTGGTGAGAGAATTTAAAAAATGTATTTTATTTTGTATTAGCCAGATGCTAAAATGCCAAGCTTTAATAGCACAGGCCTTATTGTTCAACTTTGTATTTCTTCAACTTTCCTTATTTTTTAAAAAGACTTTATTTTTGTAGGACAATTTTAGGTTTACAGTGAAGTTGAGAGGAAGGTACAGAAATATTCCTCCTGCCCTCATACATGCATATGCTCTACCATTATCAATATCACTCACTAGAATGGTGCTTTTTTTTTTTTTTTAACCAAAGATGAACCTACATTAATTGACAAATAATCATCCAAAATCTGTAGTTTATGTTAGGGTTCATTCTTATTATTTCAGATTCTGTGGGCTTTAGACAAATGGATAGTGACATATATTCATCATTACAAAATCATACAGAGTATTTTTACTACCCTAAAAAATCCTCTGTGCTCTTCCTGTTCATTTCTCTTCCCTCTCAACCCTGGCTACCACTAATCTTTTTGTCATCATAGTTTTGCCTTTTCCAGAATATTGCAGTTGGAATTTCCTTAAACCTCAATATAGGAGCAAACATTTACTGAGTGCTTGCAGTGTACCAGGCATTATGTTGGATATAGAAATAAACAAGAGTCGCTATCCTCAATAAGCTCGCTAAGTAATAGAGAAAACAGGCATGAAAATAATAAGTATAGAGATATAATGGCAGTTTGCCTACGGCATTACAGCAAGCTCACATGCAGGACTTTACAGCCAACTTTGGAGAGTTTAGAAGATGCTTCCAAGGAAGTGAGACACACTTAAGGAGTAAGCAGTGATTAACTGGGCAGATCTGAGAGAGTGTTTCCCCTTTGTGGACAGAGACAAAGAGTCTTTGATTCGGGTATACTACAAGATTTGAGGCTCACATTTTTTTTGCCTAGTATATGGTATTGTAGTTTAGGATTTTTTTCCCCAGCTAAGGCTTGCCTCGCAAGCTAACCATCATTTGTAATATTGTTTATTTCTGAGAATTTATAAGCTTTGAACATACAGTCCATTAGTAAATTGGATGTTGCCCATCTATAGACTTCATCTCTTCTGTGATTTGCTTGTCTCTCCATAATTGCCATTTGCTATTTTAATACTGCCGAGCTTAATATCCCATTGCCTGGAGAAACAAAAAGGAAAAATATTCTGAGGAGAAATTAGATGTTTTATTTTAGTTCTGCCAGAGGGAGACTTCAGCCCTTGTTTGGCCCCAAATTTTCTGAGACAGTAGCAGCCCCTCTGTTGCCTCAATATCATGGTAGTGATAAGACTATTAATAAGATACATGTTAGACACACTGCCTGTGTGTATTTTCTACATATATTGTGTATATGAGCTCCCTCTAGGCTCAGCTTGATATTATGAAGTTGATTAATAGCTCTAAAGTCATCTCTATGTCTATCTAGATCAGGGCTGTCTTGAGGGAAATAGGGGTAGTAACTTTATCCTAGAAGAAAACATTAGAAAATAATCTTAAGAAATCAGGTTAAATTTTATGAAAACTATCTAAAATTATTTTTTAACAATCACTTTGTTTCCTGAAGCTTTTGTGTTTCTGCATGTTAATTGTATTATGGTTCAAGGCTTGGATATAGGAATTAGCTTGCAAAGTACAGGATGACCCAATTAGATGTATGTGGCTGATACTAAGCCAGTTGTTTGTATTTTTACTTCACTCCTTGAGTTCCCCAAAATGTTAACCTTTACCTCATTTGCATTATCATTTTCTTTTTTTCTGAACCATTTGAGGTAAGTTGGAGATGTGATGCTTTTTACCCCTTAAGACTTTAGCATGTGTTTTCTAAAAACAAAGATGTTCTCATACATAACCATAGTACAGTAATCAAAATGAGGAACTGAACATTGATATACTCTTATCTAATATACAGACTGTATCCCTGTTTTACCAATTATCTCATTAATGTCTTTTATAGTAAAAGGTTACTGAAATCAAACTAGGATCATTAAGTTTCTCACCTGTGCCCCTCCCCTTATGTGTAATATTATATTTATGCAAATTGCTCAGGGATTAGTGATGACTTGGCAGAAACAGGATCTTTCTATTATGAAACTCCACATAAAGTACTCTATAGTGGATAAGAGGAAAAGCAGCTACATTTCAGCAATGCAAGAATGGTTTGTTGCACTAGATAAATTTATTGTTTTAGGAATTGAGGTATGTTTATTTGGGAGTATTAAAGAAGATGAGAGATTTAGTTTCAAGATATACAAAATGTGTCATACACATACGATGGAATATTATTCAGCATTCAAAAGGAAGAGATTTCTGACACATGATACAACACAAACGAGCCTCCAAGACATTATGCTGTGTGAAATAAGCCAGTCACAAAAGGGCAAATGCTATATGATTTCACTCACAAAGTATCTAAAACAGTCAAATTCATAGAGGAAAAAAAAGTTAGAGTGGTGGTTGCCAGGAGTTAGAAGAAGGAGAATGAGGCATTATTGTTTAATGGGTACAGAGTTTCAGTTTGGGAAGATGAAAAAGTTTTGGAGATGGTTTCACAATATGAATATTTAATGCCATTGAACTGTACACTTAAAAATGGTTAAAATGGTAAATGTTATGTTATATATATTTTACATAAATGTTTTTAAAAAAACAATATTTACTAAATGTACATAACTTACTGTCTGATGTAATTTTTAACTCAGTTTATTCCAAGTTCCAAAATGTAATTGATAACCTCTAATCACTAAACAGTAAAATTTTGTTATTTTAAGCTAACTCAAGCTTTTACTTAAATCTTTAAAATACATGCTATATTGTACTTTTTGCCATTTGCAGAAGAACTTAGCTTGTTATTTAGATCAAAATGATCTTTAAGGGTATTCATGAATAAGGAGGGCTTTAAGCAAAAGCGACCCATTCACTTTACTCCCAGGATGCTCTGACCTATTTTTACAGTGTAAGTTTATGGTGTAGGGAATTATCAGGCTTTATTCAAATAAGTTATTTCAAATAACAGTAGTTCAAAATAAATATTTAACCTCTATAAGACTGAGAAAAATTCTAAGTGTTTTCTAACATTGATATGTTAAACAAGTTATATCATTTCCTCAATTAGAATTAAATAGAGACTTAACATTTTATAGTTGCTATTTTTTAGGTGTTATTATTATATCTTTTTCCTTTATAACTGTAAAATTCTTTATAAAGGTATTCCTCCCATAGCCTATTTTATTTTGACAACCAGAAGTGTGAATCATTTTTTACTTTAAAAAATTGTATCAGAAACATTTTTCATCCCTCAATGAAAGTAATTGACCTTGTATGGTACTTATACATACATTATCAAGTAAAAGATTATTTTCTCACCCTATATTTTTATGGTCAATATTTTCTTTGTAAATTTCTCGACTTTATCATATAATAAAGTTTGTCTCTATCTCTTTTTAGGATATTTTCTTTTCTCGATGTTGTTACCTTGTGTCGCTGTGCTCAGGTCTCCAGGGTAAGAATGGTTGACATGATTGGAGGGGCACCCCTTCCTGACACTGATGATTCCAGGTTCTGTAGTACGCAGACCATTTACTTGAGGTGTTAGTTGTATGTTATGTTTCAAAGGATGGTGTTTCACCCACGGCATAACCTAAATCCATGTAATTCTACAGTTCTACGACATATATTGTCTTTAATTTTTGGAACTTTTGACTATATAATACAAACAGAGGAAACATTTTCAAGGAAAAGGTTGGGATGCAAATTAAAAGGTTAAGCTCTACTCAGAATTGTAATAAAACAGTGTTTTATGATGTTTTCCTAGTTCAGTTTATGGACACATACTCACAGACAGCTTTCGAGGGTCTAATTTTCATATTACCTCCCCATATTCTTTCCTCAAAAGATAATAGAATTTAATTTTTAAAAAAGTATAGCTCAAACTCAAAAGTTAGCTTCTACAAACACTTAATTATCCATTTTTGTTATTTGACATTGCTGTGACAAAACAGTGAAACAATCTTATTGGCTGTCACTAATACAAAGAATAGGATCTCTGTTGTGGGAAAATTGCTTTATGAACCATTCATCGTCTCTTCTGTTATACAGATATATAATAATTAATAAAATGAGTGAGCACCTACAGTTATCTTTTTATAAACTGGACAATGGCTTTTTGCTTGTTCATTTAACAGCTATTTATTGAGAATCTACTATATACCAGGTACAATCCTAGGTGCTGGATATGTACTTTGATTATATCATAGAGTATTGTGTTTGGAGGTAGACCTAGGTTTTCCTTCAAATTACCAACACTGCTCTCCTCAAAAAAAGACAAAAAACTCACTTGCCATAAAAAATTCACTTTGTCTTGCCAGCTTTAATGTAATTTCTACATCCCCAAAACCATACTCTATCAGCTATTCTGGAAACAATCAATAGTATTTTCATGATTTCTAATTATGTCCCTGGTACCGGAGTGGTTGCTCCAGACATGGCTGGTACAAATGAGTGGGGTCTCCTTTATTTCTCCACATGAAACCGAGGTCATCATTGAGAAACAGAATACCCAGACCTGAGTCTAAATCTGTTCAGTTGCAGAGTCTCGGGGATGTTGATTTGAATGAGTTTTAATTGTTTTGATTTGCAGATTTTTCTTCTCAATATGTTTTAATTTAAAAGAAAAGGAAGCACAATACCAATTTCATTGAATCTGGATAGTTAGTATATCAGTAGTTATTGTTTACTAAACTTGAAGTATTTAATCTGTTTAAAAAAAGAGACTCTGGAGAAGAACCTGTTATTCCTAATTTTTTTCTGTTTGGCATGTTTCCTGCTTGCTGGAAAAAGTAGTATAAGGAAATGAGAAATATCAGATCATAGCAGAGGTATATTCAACCCAAGGATCTAATAAACATGATCTTTAAAAGTTTTATCTGTTGTCTCCATGGCTAACCGTTTAAGATACCATTGGAAAAATATGAAGCCACAAAAAGGAAAAGTAACATTGAACTCCAGAGAAAACCTGAAAGATTTCCAGAATAACTTTGTTTACTTTCATACACTGACATATTTCTTGCTGATTGTGGATACACTTATTGGTCCCAGGGTATCTGTCACACAGTTTCCTTTTTAAAATTTTAGTATCAAATCTGTGTTTTAGTTGTTATAGTAAGAAATGATATTCTGAGTTTATAACTCAACAATATTGACTTTTGTTTACACTTTAATAGGGAATACTTTAAAAGGCTTTTTGATTAAAATACGGAATGATTCACAACAAATTAATTCTTACTGGTGTCGTTTTTCACCTAATCCTGAAAAATTGAAAAGCTTAAAAACTTTCTTGCCTCTCTGTAGCTTACTGAAGAATGTATGAGAACTCTTAAACTTTCACTGTTTTAAAATTACCACCAAATCAAATTAGAGGGAAAGATGACCAATTGAAAAACATCTCTGAGTGAACAGATTGGAAATGAGGAAAGCGTTAAGGCTCTATCATGTATGTGGAGAAATTATGCTGTCTTTTCTAAGTCCCAGGTCATTATATCACAGTTTCAAGTTCAACCAAGTGATGCTGTGGATTTCAAATATATATTGAACATAGCAATATTCAGAGTACTGTCCTCTTTCTTTAGTTTCACCTTATCTTGATCCTAGTTGAGGGATAGAGTAACAGACTTTAACAGACTTGCTTCTCATCAGCTGGACTATCTCATTTTGAGATTAGAAACTAGAATCTTCCATTTAGAAAAATTTCTGGCTATGATACTTATCACAACCTGTCCTTTCCCCAGCTCCCTAAATTAAAATCTTTTGTAGCTGCTAGTTTCTGTACCTGCTCATTTATGAGATAATCTAATTGGAGAATAAAGTATGAATAAGAAATAAGGCAGACTTTTTGGGAGTTGGGGGGGGTAGTGCTAAGCAGTGTTTTGATAAATTTCAATCATTAGTAGATTGAATTGTGAACTTGGATATTGCTGGCTTTTCCCCAGCTTCTGCTCATTCTGTCTCTTTTTCTTCAAAATAGGCCTGGAATGTTCTGGCTCTGGATGGCAGTAACTGGCAGCGAATTGACCTGTTTGATTTCCAGAGGGATATTGAGGTATAATTATGTGGTGTGTGGCCCCATTTCTCTCGTTAGAATGTAATTACAGCATAGAACAGATTAGCCCCAACCATATAAACCTCCTTTCCCAGGAGAGAGAAACTATTAATTTTTGTGCATATGAACTTCATTGAAGCCTGCAGTGTTCTCAAGAGCTTATTCAGTTTTTGAGAATGAGAAGAATTATTTTATTGAAATAATACTAAATTATTTGTATTAATAGGACTAAAAAATTTTTGTTTTTATTTTTCTGGTGGATATGTGAACCTGTGTTTGTTAATTTTAAAGAAGTCTTTTTGCACTTGCTTCTTAAAGAATAAGTCAGGTTAACTTGTTGATATATGACATTTGCATAAATTTTTCTTGAGATGAGCATTTTGATTCTTGGGAAGCTTACAGATCATAGTTCTTGTGGAGAACAAAAAAAGAATAGTCAAAGTCATTTATTGAATTATGTTTGCTGGGGAGAGATTTTTTCCCCTTCTCACTTCTTCCCCATATTTTATCTTAGTATTGCCTATTATTTCTAAAATGGAGAAGCATAACGGCTTAAGTGTAAATTATTTTAACCTGAATTCAAGCTCTGTGATCCTTGGTTTTCTCACCAGGAGAGTAGAGATAATATATTTCTCATTGTGTTATAAGGATTAAATAAGATTTACATTTAGATTAAAAAAATTTTTTTTTTAAGTTCCAGTGGAACTTAATTGTCTTAAGGATCCATGTAAGAAGTTTTTTAAAAGCCTCTCATGAACTTTCCATTATTTTCAAAAAGTACTTTTAAAATAATACCTACTGACATTAAGTTAGAATTTTGTTCTTCATAATTCTTTCATCTTCATGGATGTAAATGTTTAAAGCAACATGGCCCACAAAATCATTCAGTAAGCTTTCATTTAGTGTTCATTGAGTCTTTGCTATATTTAGAGTACTGTAGTAAACACTTTGGAAAGGATACAGAAATAATAGAGTTAATATCCTTCAGTAGCTGCAATTTAACCAGGAGGGCATCTTACCTTAAGACAGTGGCCCAAGAGAACTACAGAGCACCTCTTCCTCAAATATAGAATATCTTACCAATTGAATGAAATAAATAACAATGTAGAGTTTAGGCATGTTTCAGGTAGATGGGTTAATTAGGAAAGCTCTCTCACAGTAAGTAGAAGTTTTCCTATTAAGTCTTTAAAATGAGTAGAAATTTCTTTTTTTTTAATAAATTATTGAAAATAAGGATGGATTCTTTTCAAAAACAGTGTGGTGTCTTATCTTTTTGTTCACATGTCTTTTTTTACAGGGCAGGGTAGTGGAGAATATTTCAAAAAGATGTGGAGGCTTTTTACGAAAATTAAGTCTTCGTGGGTGTCTTGGGGTAGGAGACAATGCATTAAGGTAAGAACTTAACTATTGATCAACTGATTTTTTTTTAACTGATATTCTTGACTGAAGTAAAGAAAACATTATCTCACCCAGAAAAGATTAAAATGGTTTTAAGCTATTTATAAAGGCAGTTATAGCTTTCCTTAAGCTATTCTGAACTCAAACACACATAGATTGCTTAGAACACAAAAATATTCAGTAGTAGAGTATATGCTTTTGAGAATAAAACAAGAACAAGTGTCCACTCTAAAAAAGCCAGATTTTCCACATCATAAATGGTTCTTTAGAACCTTGAGTAAATTTTGTTTGTTTACTGAAAGTTAAGGTAATTTAAACCTTGGTTGACAAAAAAGACCAACATTTAAAAGTTTATAGTTGAAAATTATTTGTAATCATGAACTACTTTTGTACAAACAACCAGTATTACCAGTAATAACTTTTTCTAATGCTTAGAATTGTGCCCATTTCATTTCACACCTTTTACTCTGTTTCTTTCCTGTAAAGAACCTTTGCACAAAACTGTAGAAACATTGAAGTATTAAATCTAAATGGGTGTACAAAGACTACAGACGCGTAAGTATTTTATGTTTTGGAAGGGTAAGTCATAGCACCTTGTATCCTGCCTATACTAGCTTTAAGTCCATGCTTCTAAATATATTTAGCAAATTTCATTTTTGTTTTACAGGGTAAAGATAGTTTAAAAGGAGAAAGTGATAGTAGAAATGGAATAAAAAAAATTTATTTTGGAATCTGGCCCAAATCTTATCTTGATATTTCAAATGAAACTTAAAAATTGTAGTCAGCGAATATGCTGTAAGGATACTAATGATATAAATTACTAGAACTACTTATATTTCAAGAAGATACTAGTTGCTATTATTCAGAAGGCACAGTAAACAAATAATTCTATGAAAAGATGTAAAATCCTAAACATGGGACTAAACAGCTTGTGATAATCAATATTGAGAGCATTTATTAAGTGACTCTTTGAATGCCCTGTCTGTGTCAGTCACAATATAAAAGAAATAAAATATAGTCCTTGATCCGTGAGAGTTTACCATCAGAAACAGTAGACATCAAAGGTAAAAATCCCATTCAGCCCAAGGATATTATTGGTAATAATATCTATCAAATTGCAATTAAATATTATGTAGGGAAAGTGTTGCCTATTATTAGGTGAAGTGAAGCCACCAAATAAGCTTGCTTCTTAACATTATTCACTGAATCTTCCTGTTCATAAAGTCCTCATAAAAGAGATGATATGTTTACAATTGCTTAAAGGAAAGTGGAAAGCAGTCTAAGCATAGAGTAAACATTGTTTATTTGATTCCTTCCTTTGAGGTCACAACATTGTTAACTTTTAATATACAAAAGTGTTTGAAAGACAATGACTGTGGTTAGTAATTGATTCCACTAATAAGTATTATTCCTATGGATTGATTTGGAAGTCATTAATATGAGAAACAACTTAGTAAGCCCACCACAACCATGACTTTATACCATTTACTTTAGATAAATTACCTGTTTATTTTTTCCTTTGATTACTTAGTATGTCAGATTAATTTGATCACTTGATGTCTAGAAAAGTCACACAATTTATACTTTTTTCTAAGAATCTACATACCAAAGATACAGTGGCAAAATATTTATGTACAAGGCTATTCATTTTTACTACCTGTAGTAACAGATACTGCATTATTTTTAATAGCGAAAGACATGAAACAGCCGAAATGTCTGTCAGTAGTAGAGTACTGGTGAGATAAAAGGTATATCATACTCTGGAGTGATCAAAGTTAAGAAAGGAAATTGCAGAGAAGTTTGCATATACAAAGATACTTCCGTAGGGCCAGAGGATATAATATAACTGTATATCCATATTTATTTAATTTTCAAAAGGGAACAATGGAAAAATAATAAAAAACTAATAAAAATGATTACTTATGGGGAAGAGAGAAAACATGAAGAGATGAAGATGAAAGGGAGACCTCTAAACCTGTTTTATAGTTTTATTTTAATAGCTATGTAAATGTTTTACATAATTAAACCATGAATTAACTCAAAAAAAATCAAAGCAGTACCTAACAAGTGAAAACAAAATAAAACACACGAACCCAGCCAAATCAAGTTGCAGCTATAATCATACAGAGAGAAATTACTTCTACTGACTTTTGACATCTTAGGAAAAATTTTAAGCATGTGCCAAAGTAGACAAAATTGTCTAGTGAACCTTTCACCCAGCTTCAGATTGATGGTTGAGAAACTATAACTTTATGGCTAGTCTTGTGTCGGCTTACCCCCTTTTTTATCTTATTTTGAAAAAGACCTAGACATTCTATTATTTGATTTATAAATATGCTTTTTTAAAATATGGACTTCTAAAAGTTAAAAGCTGCTAACTTAAGCACAGTAATTTTATCACTCCTATAAAAAAACTTAACTTAATATCTTAAAATCATCAGATAACTCCTAGTCAGTGTTCAGATTTTTACTTGTTCTAATGATTTCAGAAAAGCAATATTTTAAATACAGTGTAAAAGAAAAGATACTTTAATAATCAAAGATGAAGACTTGCCTCTGACCATGACGGTAACTGCCCTCCTGCTGTAAACAACTGTAAAACTATACAAAATATAGAAAACAATCAGCTTGAGGTGTTGGATAACATGCAGCACAGGAATGAAACATGTATGAGCCCTATGATTACGCGGGCTACGGAAATGTACATAGATTTGGCTAAATAGTAAGCTATATGTATGTGTATGGACACCCCAAAGTTGGGCAAAGAACATCTGATAAGCTCTAAAGAACTGTCGGAATTTAAATAAGGTTTTGTTGTAACCACCCAAAAGGAAGAAAGCTCAGTGAATACCTTGGGACATTTAATAGAGACTTCAGAAAAGTCACACCTTGATAGTAGAGCTACACTTGACTTGCTCTAATAAAGGTTAAAAGAAAAAAATTAGGATAAAATTGATTCACAACTAACTTAACTGCCTGTCAAATGCAGACTCAACATTCTTTAAAGGAAGACAACAAAATCTAGACATTCAGCAATTTAGCATACAGAATTTCCAGCATTCGATCAAAAATTATAAGACATGCAAAGAAGCAGGAAATGATGTCAGAAGAAGAACCAGAAGGAAAAACCAGTAAATATAAACAGACCTAGAAAGGATGGAGATTATTTAAAAAATTGATTAGTGGAGTTTAAAAATTGCAATTACAAATATGCAAGAATTTTAAAGAAAACTTCGAGGAAGATAACGTGGAGATTAAAGAGATGGGAAAAGATATACCCTTACAAACAATAGACATAGTAACGCTGAAGTGGTTATTAATATCAGATTATAAAAACTTCAGGAAAAAGTAAATGCAAAAGATATTTAATACCGCCCTCCTCTTTCAGTAAATGATAAAAACAAGTAGACAAAAACAGTAAAGTTATAGAACACTTTGAGCAGCACTATCAATAAACTTGTCCTAATTGACATTTATAGAATGCTATACTAAACACCAGAATCAGCATTCTTTTCAAGTACACTTAGAATATTCATTCAGTAAGACACCAAGTAATGGACCATGAAACAAATTTCAGTGAATTTAGAAGGATCGAAATCATATCGAGTGTATTCTACAGCCTCAACTATATTAAAGTAGAAATCAATAACATATCTGAATAATTTGAAAATTAAATATCACCCTTCTGAATAACCCATGGGTCAAGGAATAAATTACAAAGGAAACTAGAAAACATGTTTTACTGTGTGGTAATGAAAACACAACATTTGAAATGTGAAATGTAATAAAGGCAGTGCTTAGAGCAAAATGTATAGCTTTAAATGCTTGTATCGGTTTCCCTTGCTGTCCAAAAGAGTGTTCCTCTGCAACCATAAGCCAAAATGGCATAAAGCAAAGCAGCAATTACCTTAAGGATGCGTCTTCTCGCTAATAAACTTAAAGGTAGCTCTGTAGAAATTGTCCATTCTGAAGAACAGAGAAATACAAGATTAAAGAAGAATGGCAGAGCCTCAGAGACTTGTGGGACAACATCAAGAGTAACAATAAAGATAAAATGGAAATCCCAATCGAGAGAAAGAGGGGCAGGAAAAAATGTGAGGAATTAATGGCAGAAAACTTCCCAGATTTGATGCAAAACAATAATCTACAAATATAAGAAATTTAATGAACCCCCCAAAGGATAAAAACAGATATTACATGCAGGCACGTTAGAGCCAAACTGTTAAAAACTAAAAGAGAAAATTTTGAAAACACCAAGAGGAAAATAACTCTTGCATAAAAAAGGACTAAGCAATTAATGAGTAGCCTAATCAGAAACCATGGAAGCCAGGGTCATGTGATACATTTAGTGTGCTGAAAGGAAAAAAAAAAATTCTGTACCTAGCAAAACTGTCCTTTTAAAATGAAGGCAAATAATGACATTGCCAGATTAACAGAAATGGAATTTGTTGCTAGCAAATGTGCCTTGCAAGAAATTCTAAAGGAAGTCCTTCAGGATGAAAAGAGATAAATATTAAGTGGTAAGTAACTCAGATCCATAGAAATTGATAAATGAAGAGCACCAGAAATGTTAAATATTTGAATAAATCTAAGATTCTATATTTTTCTCATATCTCTTTTTTAGAAGATATAAGATTATATGAAGAAATAATTATAACACTATTGTTAGGTTTGTAACAATACATAGAAATATGAAATATTTTTGAACATATGAAAATAATAGCACAGAGGAAGGAGGGAATGGTGTTATTGGAGCAAAATGCCCATATTTTCTGAGAATCTATTGTTCTGAAATAAATTGTGGTAAATTAAGGTACATATTGTGATCCGTGAGCAAACTAAGAAAATAACTCAAAAATAGCAAAAAATCAGCAGAGGAGTTGAAATAGTACACTCAACACAAGAAAACAGTAAAGGAAAAATAGAAAATAGTGTGAAACAAATAGAAAAAGATAGCAAAAGGGAGACAAAATCCAACCATATCAATAATTCTGTTAAATGTGGACAGGATAAACATTTCACCCAAAAGACAAATTGTCAGTATGGATTAAAAAGTGGTATCCAGCTCTCTGCTGTCTACAAGAGACATGCTTTAGATTCAAAGACAGGAATAGGTTGAAAGTAAACAGGTGGAAAAATGCATACTGTGCAAATAGGACCTCCACCCAGTAATTACAGAATAAACGTTCTTTACAAACAGACTTTGGAATATCATGAAGGGTAGAGCGTACATTGGGCCACAACGTAAGCCTTAATAAACAAGAAAATTAAAACTATACAAAATATATTCTCTGACCAGAACTAGAGAATTAAATGAGAAATGCACAACAAAACAAAATCTGGGAAGACCTCAAGTATTTGGAAATTAAGCAACACGCTTCTAAGTAACCCACAGTTAAAGACAAAAAAAATCACAAGAGAAATTTAAAAAATATTTTGAATGAAAATAAAAAACTATCAAAATTTATGGTTTACAGCTAAAGTGGTGACATAGCTCTGAATTCCTGTATCAGAGAAGATAGAAGAGCTCAAGTCAATAACAACCTTCAGCATTAAGAAATAAGGTAAAGCAGAGCAAACTAAGCCCAAAGCAAACAGAAGAAGGAAATAATACAGATTGGATATCAGTGAATAAGAAACAGAAAAACAGCAAAAATCAGTGAAACCAAAAGCTGATTCTTTGGGGGGAAAAATACCAAAATCGACAAATGTAGACTAAGAAATAAGAGAGGAGGCACAAATTATCAAAAGAAGGAATGAAGGTGAGGACAAAATACCCAAAAGACAGACTAAAAGAATTAGGAAATGTCATAAATAACTATACTAGCAATTTAGACATCCCAGATGAAATGGACAAATTCCTGGGAAGGCACAAATTACCAAATTTAACTCAAGAAAAAAACAAGCAATCTGAATAAATATATACCAAGTAAATTCAGTGAGTACTTCCCACAGAGAAAAAAGCACAGGCCCAGATGACTTCACTGAATTCCATCAAATATTTAAAGAATAAATAATACCAGTCTTCAAATTCATAAAATAAATGAGGAAGTACTTCATAACTCATTCCATGAAGCCAGTATTTTTCTGAAACCAAAGCTGCCAAAGACATCACCACAAAAGGAAATGTGATCAATATTCCTCAGGAACAGAGATGCAAAAATACTAAACAAAATTTTAGCAAACTAAATCCAGCAACGTATAAAAGGATAGAACCAAGTGGAATTTATCCCAAGATACAAGTATGGTTTAACATCTGAAAATCAATTAGTGTAATATCTCATAATAGTAGAATAAAGCAGGGGTCAACAAACTTTGTATGGGGCCATATAGGTAAAATATTCAGGCTTTGTTGACCATGCAGTCTCTGTCACAACTATTCAACCCTGTCAGTATTTTACAAAAGCAGCCATAGAAAATGCATAAACAAATGAGCATGGCTATGCTCCAGTTAAACTTTATTTCTAGGTGCTACTGAGATTTGAATTTCATAGAATTTTCACATGTCACAAAATAGTATCTTCTTTTGATTTTCTTTTAACCATTTAAAAATGTCAAAACCATTCTTAACTCGTGGGCTAAATAAAGTGGTGAGATTTACTGCCTCTGGACTAAAGGACAAAAACCACATGATCATCACAATGTGATAGGAGCCTCTGAAATGGCCCCAAATAATCCTTACCTCCTACAATTCACACCCTTGTGTAATCTTTTCCTCTTGAGCATGGACTGGACTAAAGGACTCATTTCTAACAATAGAATACTGTAAAAGAGATTGGATGTCACTTTGGAGATAAGGTTACAAAAAGTCTCTGACTTCTATCTTGCTTTACCTTTTCTCAGGGCTCTGACTCCAGGGCAAGGGTGGTGGGGAGAGCAAGCTGTCCTGTTTTGAGTAGCTCTCTGGAGAGGCCCATGTGGCAAGAAACTGAGGTCTCTGGCCAATAGCCAGAGAGGACCTGAAACCTACCAAAAACCAAATGAGTGAACTTGGAATTGGATCTTCTAAGGTCTGCCAGAAGCCACTTAAATGAGCTTGGAAGAGAATCTGTACCCAGTTAACCTTTGAGATGATTGCAGCTGTGGCCAATACTCTGATTGCAGCCTTACAAGAGACCCTGAGTCAAAGGCACCTGCTAAACTGCCTGTACCTGTATTCCTGATCCACAAAAATTGTGAGATAATAAATATTTGTTGTTTTAAGCTGCTCAGTTTTGGGATAATTTGTTATGCAACAATAGATAACTAATACATCATTAGATGGAAGAAGCACATGCCAAACTCCAGCACCCATTCATAAAAAAATTCCCAACAAACTAAGAATTAAAGGGAGTTTTCTCAATCTGTTCAGAGGCCTCTATGAAAAACCTACTGCTAACCATCATGTGTAATGGTGAAAGACCGAGTGCTTTACCTTAATGTCAGGAGCAAGGCAAGGATGTTAACTCTCACCATTTCTGTTGAACATTCTGTTGAAGATTCTAGCCAATGCAGTACCTTTATTACAGAATGACAAAATAAAACCGCAATAAATTACATTCCAAACCCACTAAAGTGGCTGTTAGCAAAAAGAGACACCAATGCCAAGTGTTGGCAAGGATGTGGAGAAACTGAGACCTTTATAGGTGCTTTGTAGAAATGAAAAATGATAGAGCCACTTTGGAAAGTAGTTTTGGCAGTTTCTTAAAAAGATAAACATAAACTTAGTTTAGGACATAGCAGTTCTACTCCTAGGCATTTACCCAGAAGAAATGGAAACATAGATCCATACAAAGACCTAAGAAACATATCCACCAAATAGAATGTATAATTCTTATTTGGGTCCTAATTTGATCAAATCAGCTTGACAAAGATGTATGAGAGAATTGGGGAAACTTGAATACAGACTGGGTATCTGATATTAAGGAATTAAAGTTCTTATCTATTAGAAATACGTCCTCAAATATTTATAGGTGAAAGAGTATGCCTGGGATTTGCTTTAAAATAAATGAAAAAAGGGAAAGGACGAAATAGAAATAGTAGAATGTTGATAAATGCCGAAGCTTAATGGTGCTACATGTGTATTCTCTATTATTCACTCTTACGTATATTTTAAATTTCTCATAATAAGTTAAAAAAATTAAACTGAGAACTTAACCACTGCGAGAAAAGAACCTTTAAGAAATTCATAAAGGAAAATAGGTAGTAATGTTATATAACTTAGTGTGTTTCAGCCCAATACTGATCCATCCTCTGTATACCTTGCAAAAATCCAATTATTATATTACTGCCATGCAGAAAGTTGTCTTGAGCAGAGATTTACGTGAAAGAGCAGAGACGGAGCTTTCAGTCTTCATGTTTTACTACTTGCTAGCAGGTGCTAGGTAGCCTTCTGATATTCCTGATTTGCAGGATGCATGTAGATCTCTTATCGGCACATATGCAGTTTGCTGCTAATAGTTACTAACATTTCCAGGTGTGAATAACCCCGTCTTCCCCTCATGGAAAGTCTCATATGCAGCACAGCCTTTTTTATCCTTTGTAAATGACACTGGCCTCTTCCTCAGTGTGAAAGGTCCTGGGATTTATAACTGCCTTTATTTGGAGTATGGAAATTTTATAGTTCTTATATATACACATATGTTTAATGAGAATCGTGTATGATATACTAAGGATGTGTTCTTACTTGTTTGTTTATTTGTTTTCTCCTTTTTCCATTTTTCAGTACATGTACTAGCCTTAGCAAGTTCTGTTCCAAACTCAGGCACCTTGACTTGGCTTCCTGTACATCAATAACAAACATGTCTCTTAAAGCTCTGAGGTAAATTTTTTATAATAAGGTTGTCCAGTAATCAGAACAAATACTTATTTTTTTTTAAATAACTGAAATAAAGTTAGAATTAAAGGAAACTGTTTTATGGATATGTACTGTAGTTCAGAACAAATCTTTTGTGTTACCATTTCCCCAGATTATAGGACATATTCAGATGAAATGACTAGAGGTAACTAAAATATCTGAACATGCTAGTACAATTTATAAATGAATGATTAGATGTTTTCGAAGGCTTGTTTCTTCCCTTCCCCCAATCCCCCCCCACCCCAAAAAAAAAAAAAAAAAAGAAACATTATTATAGTTTAGTGATTAAAGCAGCACTCTGGAGTCAGATTATTAACCAGGTACCTTGAACAAGTATAACCCTTGTAAATTTTTCCTTTCCATCTCATAGGGTTGTTAATAGGATTAAACACTATTATTATTTGATAATATTAGGCTGAACCATATAAAGTTCCAATATTCCAACAGTTTCTGTCTTATAAAAATGACAGCTTCATGTGTTTCAGCATAGTATATATAAATTGCTTAAGGTTCCTGGCATGTAGTAAACAATACATTTTAATTTTAATGTTAATATATTTTTTAAAGTACATTACAGAAGATGTATCTTAAAAGGAAGATTTTTGAAATGCCCATTCTCTTTGTAACTTTACTTTTTTTAATCAGCCTTTTATAAATGATTATGGTCCCGTGTATTGGTTACATTTATGAATAGTAAGATTTAAGCTGTTAAAAGAAGCAATTGTAAATTTGGTTAAGTAGAGTATAAGTAATCTAAAAATGCAGCTCCTTCTGGACCTTCCTTATGAATATTGAGCACATATGCATCTAAGGCTGTTTGCTGTATAGGATGATAAATAGGATATATAACATTTATAGTTTATAAAATATTCACATTAATGATCTCATTTATTTGAAAACCTTGTGAGGTAGATAGGACACTTTACAGATAAGGAAATCTAAAACATTTTGAATGTCAGGTAATGTGATTCAACCATGGGATGTAATGAATAAGATATTGTTGCTGCCCTTAAGTTGCTCAGAGTCTAGTGGGAGAAAAATAACACTAAACATGTCATCATACTACAATGTGATAAGTGCTATAATAGAAGTATATCAGTTTGGGGAGAACATAGAAGAGGCTATGGCTGGTCTTGGGTTAAGAGAGGTTCAGGCAGGCTTCTTAAAGTGACTTGCCTGAAGTCACACTTAGTGTTGAAGAATGAACTTCAGCAAAGATCCCCTGGCTTTATTTTATAAAACAGTTATGTCAGTATTCTCCAAAGAATGTCATAGAGTTTGGATTCTTCCATAGTTAAATGTGAAATCAAAGATCAAAGATGAAGCTGGTATTTGATAGAAGCCAGATATCAAATATACTATATATTAAATTCAGCCTACAGAAATAGTACTGTATATCAGCGGTCCCCAACCTTTTTGGCACCAGGGAGTGGTGCTCCTATGAGAATCTAATGCCTAATGATCTGAGGTGGAGCTGAGACGGTGATGCTAGTGCTAGGGAGTGGCTGAAAATACAGATGAAGCTTCGCTTGCTTGCCAGCTGCTCACCTCCTGCTGTGCAGCCCTGTTCCTAGCAGGCCATGGACTGGTACTGGTCCATGCCCCGGGGATTGGGGACCCCTGCTCTAGATGCTTCCCAGATAAGGAAAATTTATAGGTCCTCTATAATTTGTTAAATACTTGTTTAAATGTCTTCATTAGTACTTTGATAATAGAATTATTTGATAGAGAATCTGGGTTTGACTCTAAACTCTTAATTATTTGGTCAACTTGAATGAATCACTTAATTTCTGTTTCCTATCTAGAGAACTTTTAAATATGTGATAAGTGCAAAAAGAATATACTTTGAAAAGTATAAACTTCCATAAAAATCTAATATGTCTGAAAAACAATATTGTGCTTTGTGCTGTTAGTTAAGCTGGATTTGAGCTAGCCTTCCTAGTAATGTAGTACCACACAAACACCACAAACGTTGATAAATCTATTTTTTTGTTGTTATGGGATTGGCTGTGTTCTAAATATGCATTAAGTAAGAATGTATATTCTTGTGGGAGCCCATGGGGCTGTATCCACTTCTTAACTAAATAGCCAATTAAATGAGACTTTGATGCTTTTAGAATTGGGTTTAGTCATATGTTTGTTTCATTTTATTTTATCCTAAGTGAGGGATGTCCACTGTTGGAGCAATTGAACATTTCCTGGTGTGACCAAGTAACCAAGGATGGCATCCAAGCTCTAGTGAGAGGCTGTGGAGGTCTCAAGGCTTTATTCTTAAAAGGCTGCACACAGGTAATACTCCATGTAGTGCTTGTGAGTGATAGACGAACCCTGAACTTTGTAGGTAGCCCCAAGATGTTGGCTTAAGGGATATGTTGTTTTGTATTATTGACCAAAGACACATGCTTACCAAATATTAAAGTGTTTTCCTTAGAGTAGGAAAAAAAATAAGAAGAATTAACATCTGACCAAAGATAAATTTTTAAGGGGAAGCAAGCTGGGGAGATAAAATCATTGCATGCACCATAGGCAAGAAGGGTTTTGTGCCTTTTAATCTGAAAAGAAAACTTGCCATTTTGTTACTGCCTGAGACCTTGAACTGGATAGGTTAAGGAAGGCAGTCTTGGCAATTTTCACTAGTTTTTAAACCACCAGAAGTTTTTCTTAAATATGCCAAGTATGTAGCAACCTACATTTTATAATGTTGATGCTTATTTCCTGCCAGTCACATTATAAATCCAACATATTTTGTCATTAAAAATATTAATTTTACAGTGAAAAAAATGAAATTGGCATGGTAGCATCTGGAAGGAAATGATCAAGAGTGGGTTTAGAAATGACTACTAACAAAGTAGGGCTAGGCTCTTACTGGCTTACTTTTTTAATGGTTACTAAAACCATGCCTTGGATTCCATTAAAAATGCCCTCATTCTTTAACTATGATGGGAGATTTTCCATTGTTTGAAACAGAGCTTTGAAAGTATGACTGCCTTAAGAACAACAGCTTGAGCTTCTGGTTATTTATGGAATTCTGAAAAATATTGATTGGAATGCATCATTATAATCAATTACTTGCCATCTGTTCTCAGCACTGTACTCATGGCACTGATCTTATAGCAGCAGATACACTGTGGATTCCTTTCTCAGCTCCCGCTCCCAAAAATATAGGGAGTGTAGAAATGTGAAAATTCTTTCAGTTTCATAAACGCTTAGCAGAATGCTGTGAGGCATATTTATCAGAAGAAAAATCCGTAAACATTAGGCAATGTTTATTTTATCTTTTCCATGATTTGGTGATAAGAACTGAATGTGCTAAGAACTGAAAAAATACTGATGATATGAATTACACCTTTATGTGATCATAGTTCATTGTTCTATTTCATTGTTCCTTTTAAACTTGGTTGTCTATATTTAGACTGTATTGATGAATGTGTACTCTCTTAAAGCTCTGTGCTGTGAAACAGTGTCAGTAATCTTTTTTTTCTCTTTTTTAATCTTTCTAGCTAGAAGATGAAGCTCTCAAGTACATAGGTGCACACTGTCCTGAACTGGTGACTTTGAACTTGCAGACTTGCTTAGTAAGCAATCCCTCCCCAACTCTTCTGCATTAGTAATTTATTTCCATATTATTACTGTAAGAATTTCAGTCATCAAGACCAGTGGTTTTTTCACTTCTACCCTGGGGACACAGTAGACGCAGATGATTTCTTTACAGGCTTAACAATACCCATTCCCAGGGGCTTTGACATAGTTAAGAGGGTAGCTTATTCAGTATTACAAGTAGGCTAACTATAACTCCACCCCTTTCTTTTCTACATAAGAAAACTCTACTTTTTAGAATTAAATTATTCACAAACTTCAGTATTTAAAATATTTTTGGTAAGTTAATTGCAATCACATTGATTAAAATCTATTAGTGGGTCATAACTATTAGGAACCACTGATCCAAACAGATGATGAGCAGATATGTCCTTTAAATTATTTTTAAGTAATATTTGTAGTTTACATTTGATTTGTTTAGACTATCAGAGTTTTTGTGTCTATCCCAAACCCCTGAATTTTACTTTGAGAATTTGCTGAAACTGTTCAAGATCCTAGAATATTAACAATACACCTCTGGCTTTTCTTTCTTGCTTTGTAAATTGCATATGTGTGTTGCTTTGGAGTGAGATCCTCTCTTAGCAATAAAAAAAGATTGGTCAGGGTTTTTCTTGTTTTTACTAAATAAGCCTTCTTCTGCTTATTATACCCTCCTCCTCTTATTTAATCACCTGAAACTTGAGAGCATAGTAGTTTAGTTTAAAGGTGATACTTAAAGGGCCACATTATGTGCAATTTAAGCAACTGGCCCTTCCAGCCCTCAAGGGATGGTACTTGCTGATAATGATCTGCTTAGGGTTTTCTGGAGACTGAGTTAAAGGAATGACATTTAAAAAAAATTCTGACCACTCCTTTCTTTTAATTCTAGTTGCCACAGTTGCTAACTACCAGAATTTGCCTAATTTCATTTATGAAACTGAAATATTTGGCTTGAGAGAAAGAGCTTACAACTATTGTAAACATGAAGCCGTTATCTTACAGAGATAGGAAAAATCTGTTCTTGGACATCTTCACATTTTATTTATATACAACTACACACACATCCTGTGTATATACGTATATATATGTTACATACAGACTCACACATACGCATAAATATGTATATACCGTACCGGCCATTTGCCATTTTAGTTTCATTTCCTTTACTCTTCTAACAGGCAGAAATTACAGTTGGTAAAGCATAAAGAACCATTTCTATCATATGTTTATTTTACTGTTTCCCTTCACCCAGATATTAGGCCACAAGTCAGTCCTCCATCATTCCTTCCATACAGTGTGATGAAATGATTCTCAACATTCATGAGTCTTCGTGTTCTTTCCCAAAACTATTGAAGTGACTGAAGTACATTCTTGATCTATTCTCTTTTTCTTGACTAGTTTGAAAACATAAAAGTTCAGTAAATTTGACTCTTTTAAAATTTAAAGTAATACGACTTTTCTTATCTTTCTCAGAAATCCCTTATAGACTTTAAACCATTAAAAAGGAAACGATAGCACAACCCTACAAATACTTCCTGAATATTGTGTGACATAAATTCCATTGGCCTGCTAAATATGCATATTTATCGATTGCTGCTTCCCACTCTACATTTCAGTTATTGTTTAATAATAATGATACATCACACTTGCTTGGCACTTTTTTAGGTTCTTCCACATGTGTATATACCTCACTAATTTATCCTCATAACAAATCTTGTATATATATATGCCTTAGCATCCATTTTTTTATCGTTTTTTTCCATTATATAGTATTGAGAACATAATGATTTAAGCAGTGAATATTTAAAGTTTAATTTTTTTTTTCAGTTGTCTTTGCAACCTAAAGACTCTGTTTGATTAGACAGAGGTAAAAGGGGAGCTTTTCTGAGGCTAACACAAAATTAGTTAATCTAGCAGGACAACTTGAAGTGCTGATCAAATCTGAACGAATTCAACATGTTAAGATGTTTTTACTTGACTTTTTTTAATGTAACATCTTTGTTGTTTTTCATTTTATAGTAATTTAAAACATACAAAATTATATTTGAGTTGGACACAACTATTTCCATAAATTAGAAAATTGTTTATTAGAATACAAAAATATAGGAATAAATAGATCTGTGATTGGTATGAGATTGCAACCATCATCCACAGGTTGTTTCATTTTTTTCAGTTGCTTAGTATCAATTTTGAACTTGTAAATATGTTTATACTATTAAAATATTGCCTTTATCTGTTTGCTAGGTTTTAAAATCATTTAACTGAATCTACACCATGATGCAGTGCTATTCCCAATTCCATTAAGTTAAAAGAAACCCATTATAGCTTCTTTCCTTTACCCCAAAAATGAGCACAGATTCTCTTGCAAATTAAATCAGAAGGATCTGGAAGGAAGAAACAAAATGTGTTCATTTTCTTTTAGGTCTGCTACCTGATTAATATTAAATCTGCTTATGTTTCTTTTTGGTACTTATTTTCACAGAAGTAACATTTTTCCTTCATTTTCTTCTGCTAAGTTACTAATATCTATGGGGTTTTTTTGCTCTTGTTTTTTTTATTTTATTTTTTTTTTTTTAGCAAATCACAGATGAAGGTCTCATTACTATATGCAGAGGGTGCCATAAGTTACAGTCCCTCTGTGCCTCCGGCTGCTCCAACATCACAGATGCCATCCTGAATGCTCTAGGTCAGAACTGCCCACGGCTTAGGTAAACATTTCTTATTTAGCTCAAAATTTTGGGAGAGGGACAGAGACCTTCTTCACCCATATTTATTCTATAGAATCTTTAAATTTTTAAGGTAAACACTACAAGGCCACTACCCTTTTAGATGCCCACCTCCTTATTTTGTACTTCATTTGGTTACATGTAATTGGCCTGAGTCAAGGGATAATAGCCCCCATTTGCTACTTCTTACTATCCGTGCTTGAAAAAAAAAAAATCAACATTTTAATATGTTACTTGAGAAAAGAAATAAAGGCATTTTCTTTTATTAATACTTTCATATACAAATGGTCCCTGGCTTACAATGGTTCAACTTATGATTCTTTGACTTTACCATAGTATAAAAGCAATATGCATAATAAATTACATGATATATTCAACATTTGATTATAAAATAGACTTGTGTTAAATAATTTTGCCCACTTGTAGACTATTGTAAGTGTTCCGAGTACGTTTTAGGTAGGCTTGGCTAAGCTATGATGTTTGGTAGATTACGTGATTAAAAGCATTTCAACTTAGTGATATTTTCAATTTACGATGGATTTATCAGAGCATAACCCCATCCATCACAAGTCAAGGGAGCATCTGTAATTCTTTTCTGAAGAAAGTTTTTCAAGATCCATCCTATAGTCACTTATAATAATGATGCCAGGTACATAGCAAGGAATCGTTAGGGGAAAAAAAAAACAACAAAAAAACAAAAAACAGCCATACAAGGGAACCTCCTTTGTGCTGATTGATGATCTTTTAAAGCAAGCCTTATTTCTCTGTGGTTCCTCTCTGCCTAAATATAGGATTGGCTGAATATAGATTAAGAATGCTGTGTTAGTGTGCCTGTAGTCTCAAACTCATATTCTATAAGAGCACACAACACACTATTTTGATCCCTATATACCTGTTTTATTTCTTAAAACTTGTTTTGTACTTACATGTTAGATGTGTTAGCCATTGTTCAAAGTGATTCACAAATGTTAATTTAATCATCATGACACTACATGAACATTGTTATTACCTCCATATTATAGATGAGAAGACTGAAGCACAGAGAGGTCAAGTAACCTGTTCAAGGTCTCACAGCTAGTAAATGCAGGATTCAAACCTAGGCAGTCTGGCTCCAGAACTCATGAAACCATTCATCTTACATATAATAATCATTTAAACCAGTAAAACTTCATTAAAACTTTTTTTGTAATCATCTAGCCATAGGCCATAATTAGTGAAAGAAAATTTGCCTACAGTATCAAAATGCCTTAGTAGATCATAGACTTTTGGTCAAATTAGTAATATCAGAATCTTAGAGTAGAGTTCTATTCAGGAGCGAAGGAGGTAGCCAAATTCCTCTAAAAATATTACCTGTTCTTTTTTCGTTTTAAAGAGAAAGATGTTCAGCTCCACCCCCCTTTATAGTTTATCTTAACTGCTAAAACAGAAAGGCTCTCAAACGTGATACCCAAGGTGGCTTCAGTCAGATCATGCTTTTCCATTAGATGCTGCATTCATTTCTAATTGTCAGTTGATAATGATTTCTTTTACTTTAGCATTACTTTTTTTCAACTTCTGTAAGTAATTTGTAAGCACATGTATAAATATTCTTTGATACCATCATGCAGATGCCACCAGACTTTTCACAGAAAAGAGCTACTTTTGATTCCTGGGTCCTGTGGTCGGTATTTAGGTTGGTGTTTAGCAGTTCTAAATAGAAGAGTGGCTGCCAAAGTTCAGCTCCCCTCTCCACTGGGCCTCCCTGGAAGGCTGTGGGAGGAGGCAGGAAGCTTAAGGGTATTTTTTTCATAAGTATGGAATTTCATATTTGGGATAGGCCTGTAATTAACTAGTCCCTTCATAGCATTTTTAAAAGCTATTTAAATCTGAGTGAACCTACACCTAAAATAGGAAAAGAGAATAATTTACTTTAGCAACAGATTAACTGAAACAGAGTATTTTATCTCCATTTCCTTTGTTTTCTAGGAGCAGGCTGCCCTCTGGGGGTAAGCAGTATGCCATCAAGAAGCCTTTTAAATGCATTTCTCATGCATTTTGGCATTAACTACAAGCTTCTGTTATATTCTTCTGATTGTATCAGCCTGAAATGTGGTATTTACAGGACCACTTATGATGACTCCATGAAAATGAATGGCAAGATCTGTATACAGACTTGCTTAGCTAGTAATGTCACTCTTTATTATGTAGTCCTTAGGGAATAGGAGGTTTTTTTAAATTCTTGATGTTTTAATAAACACAGTTTTCAGGGACCAAGGACTTGACTTTCACTTTGTTTTTTAACAGAATATTAGAAGTGGCAAGATGTTCTCAACTAACAGATGTAGGCTTTACCACTCTGGCCAGGGTAAGCATTTTCTTCAGGTTCTATAGGTTTTGTTTAGGATTTTTATTTCAGAAGAGTGACCAAGGAGGAAAATGTGGAATGACAGCAGAATTGAGGATGCGGGATGTGGGGGAACTTCTCTGTTCCTGACCATTCTCATGCCACAGCCACAGGCCTATATAATACAAACTGCTCTAGAAATGCAGACATGCATTGGATAGCATGATGCGCCTGCTGAGACCTTTATTTTCCACACTTTCATATGATAAACTAAGCAGGAACTTCCTAGTTTGTGGAAGAAACACTTGGATTGGTTTATAAATCATTACATAATAATAGTATTTAAAATTATACTGTCCCTTGGACCTGTAAGATGTTAGATACTTTAAATGTGACATAATTGAGAAATTTCACTGTCATCGAGGCCTTTTTAAATATGTGATTAATGGAATAAGACAGTGACATTAGAATGACACCAACTCTGAAACTCTTTTAAGAGTTCATTATATTTAATACTACTGCTTAGTTTTCTGGCCTTAAATTTTTCCCATGTTTTAAAATGTTTATATTGTAATGTTTGGTTTTATATTTTGTATAGAATTGCCATGAGCTTGAAAAGATGGACTTGGAAGAGTGTGTTCAGGTAAGATTGTAGTTTTTACTCAGAAATACAGTACAATAGAAACTTACTTAGCTTGCACATGAGAACATTCACTTCCTTTCCCTGTAGTGTAGTGTAGTGTAGTGTAGTGCCTGGCAGCACTGCTGACTCTCTGTTTATTGAGGTGTCCTCCAGGCATACCAGACAGAAGTGCTCTTGGTATATGTGTTAAGAAACTAGGAAAATACATGCCATTGATATGGTTGCCATTGGAAGGAAAGAAGATCCAGACAGGCCATAAAGATGTTAAGCTATTTACTTAGACCTACAGGACGCTAGTAAATAATTAAAGCCCTGTCACACTGGTATATAGCACTGACCTTTTCTTTTGTAGCTTAACTGATTGCTGGACCCCTGACATCATTAGCCCTGGAAACCCAGCTCGTGGAACCCTTCCCTTCAGGCAGGCAAACTAACCAGATATCTCCTTATCAATAATTTTGTTACCAGTCTTAAGAACTTCGAGATTATTGGTTGATTGGGGAGTAGCTTTGACGGACTCCTAAAAAGAAGATAGAGCAATGAATTTTTATAATAGTAAAAGTAAAGAAGATACTTGGGTAACGATTGAGGTCAGTTTTTTCTAAATTGTTATCTGATCTGAACACTGCTTAGCAGCTATTAGTTCTTATTAACTAAAACTTGTTCACATCATTTATCTCTTGCACATGATTGAGTGTACTGTCCTTTCCATTGTTAGTCCTTCCGAGTGATATACACACACCTGCCTGCCCCCACTCCCTACCCCCTTGCTGTTTTTTAGCCCCTTTGAAGCTATGTATATTAAAATAATATATAGTAATAACCCCAGAGTTGAGAAGAATTTGGAGGAAGTACTGATTTACTTTTTGTCCTAAGATAACTGTAAGAGACTGTTCTTTCTTCAGGGGTTCCTCCTTCCTGAATGTTCATAGGTAACCCACATTCCAGCAGCCTCTTCCTGCCACCCTTGGGAAGATAACTGACACCCAAGTTATCAGGCCAAATATCTAAAAATTTGAGGATGTTCCTACATTAATTTTTTTCATGGAAGTCTTCTTCTGATCTTTTCTATGATGGTTCTGAGGAGGTAGAACAAAGTCCAGTGGGTAGACGCTATCAGGAGACATATTTTCATTCATTTCAAAAACAAAACAGTCTTCAATAGACTTGTTTAAAGGAGATGAATATATGTGTTCAAGCCTAGACTAGATAGGTTCTCAAGGATAGGTTCTCAAGGATAGGTTCAGGTAGCCAATGGGATTTCAACCTCAAGATTCTGTTATTTGATCATTGATATTAGAATATCAGTCTAGGATATAAGGTATATAAGGAATATAAGAATGAGGTATGGCCCATGAATGTTTTTGGAATTATATGTAAAATAACTTTTGTATTTCTTTCAGATAACAGATAGCACATTAATCCAACTTTCTATACACTGTCCTCGACTTCAAGTATTGGTGAGTTTGACTCTGAAAGTTTTGTGTTTATTAGATTTAATAAAAATTCAGCTCTTACTTTCCTCGTGGTGTTTGGCTACCATTTTGGGAAAGCATAGTTCTCCAAATTGCCAACTTACAGAGGACCAAGGGAAGACATGCGTGTAGGGAGAAACAGATAGGAACTGGAAAAATTAAATATTTTTTGTATCAATATTTGGAGACTGAAAACTGACATGGAAAGTATGAGTTCTATCTTCCACATGAATTACACTCCAACTTGAGCGTTGCTTAAATTTCCAGAGGTCCGGGAGACAAGATGACCCAAAATACAGTTTCACCTGGGATTAAATGTTCCTGTAAAACAGAACCAGTCAAGGCTTTACTAGGGGAGTTCTCTGCTACTGCTTCCAGTAACACTATGAGAAAGCATTCTGCTTGACTATTCTGTATCTAGGTTCATTTTTGGTGTGTTGGGTGACACATTACTATCCAAAATTGGGTCAAAACTTCTGAGTTTCCCATGTAGGAACCAGGGATTTAAGGAAAATTGATAAAGTGAAAAGATTTATGTGCAGAGATAACCACACCTGACAATTGTAAGAATCAACTTTAGTTAATTAACTGGGTATACCCCTGTACCAAGTATTCATTATTTAATACAAATTCTAGAAGTTTTTATGCATGAAAAGCTTGAACCCCACTGTCCCTATAAAGAAGAAAAGTATTAATTTACGTCTTGGGGGTAATATTATTTTGTTTATGAATTATTTCACAATAATTATATGAATTCACAGGGTATATTCAGAATCACACAGAAATGTCAGTCATTGATTGTCAAAAGCAGAACCCCAGAAACTAGTTTGCTTTCATCATTTTACCACATGGATCTAGTAATGAAATGGTTCCATATACATCACAATCAAACCAGAAAAGTCTCCTTTCTGGTAGTACACAGGCCTCTGGCTAGAAGAATGCCATAAGATGTTTCAGTCTCCTCGTTCTATTTGGTTGCAGAGTCTGTCTCACTGTGAGCTGATCACAGATGATGGAATTCGTCACTTGGGAAATGGGGCCTGTGCTCATGACCAGCTGGAGGTGATTGAACTGGACAACTGCCCACTAATCACAGATGCTTCCCTGGAGCACTTGAAGAGTTGTCACAGCCTCGAGCGGATAGAACTCTATGACTGCCAGCAAATCACACGGGCTGGAATCAAGAGACTCAGGGTAAAGAGGGCCACACCACTCTCCAGCTCTAGTGTTCTCTGCACCCTTTTCTCCTTCCCTTTTTTTTTTTTTTTAGATTTAGATTCCTGTGATTTTTATATTTACTTGGACATTTAGCAAAGAGGAAAAAAACTGGAGAGCAAACCTAAAGGTAGAAAGTTTTTAACCTCTTGTTCCAGATGGAAAATTTAGTAGGAAAATATACACCAAAGGGAAGAAAAATAAGTCTCCTCCCAGCAGTTTCTCCAGTAATGTCCAAAGCTTCTTAACGTGCCCAGAGTCAAAAGCATATGCCAGATTTTGGTTCTAGAGGAAAGAAAGGAATAACATAAAGAACATATTTCATTAAATAGGATTTAAGAATTGAATTTGTATTTCCTTTCACATCAAGAAGGTCCTTATTTTTTAAGACAACAAATGGATCAAGTAGTTTTTCCCTTTTCTTTTCGCCCCACCCTCCATAATAGAGAGACCTGTGCGTAGCCAAACAACTAGAATACAGGTTATAAAAGGCTGGCTAAATCTGTGTTAAACTATTCAGTCAATAGACATTTATTGGAACATCTGTATCACACCTGCTGTGGGAAAGGCACTGTGCTTAGTTAGGCCCTTACAACCAACCTCTGAAAAATCCATGTTGGCCATATGGCATCGGAACACTTAAAGGAGCACCAAACGTCATCTTTATTTTCAGTTGGCCTCAGTTCCTCCTCTCCCATGAGACCTAGAGGACTCAGAGCATAACTGCAATGGAATGTCCTTGCAGCCATATTTCTTCTGAACCTAAAGAGAGAGACAGATCAACCAGTCTTCTGTGGCCTACTTCTACTAGGATTTCTGGCTGTAAGGAATCTCTTCCATCTCTTCAGGAGTCTTTATCTGTTCTTCAAGTCACTTCACACTTTTCCACTTTAATTTAGCTGTTTATGTACATGTCTAGACTGTAAGTTTCCTAAGAGCAGGCTCTCCATCTTGACCATCTTTGTACTGCTCTTATATAACTAGCACAGTGCCACGACACAGTAGGAATTCAGAAACTGTTTACATAGTAAAAACTAGAGGCATAATAAGGTTTTTAAATATCAGAAGAAACATTGTCCACCAATGACTTGGAAAAAATTATTATTTCGAGCTTATACAGTTTCATCCAACCATGAGAATCAAATCAGGAATCTCCTTTGGGACAGGTTAAGAGATTGGTATGAAGTTTTTCCCCAGTTTTATTATGGAAGCAGGTACCAAAATTATGTGAGCTGATTTGGTCATTTAGAGTAAAGTGGGATGGTACAGAGTAGAACCCAGGCCTCAACATCCTGGCTGCTAGTGCTCAGCCTCTGCCCTGCTTTAATGGCTGCTTAGCCCCTCAGTGTTTTCTCTGAAAAGCAATGTTGCTCTTTCTGTTTTAGCCCTCTCTCAGTAATGTTTCTGTCTTGTTTCAGACCCATTTACCCAATATTAAAGTCCACGCCTACTTCGCACCTGTCACTCCACCCCCATCAGTAGGGGGCAGCAGACAGCGCTTCTGCAGATGCTGCATCATCCTATGACATTGGAAGTGTTCAACCTTGGCGAACTGAGTATTTAATGACACTTCTAGAGTTACCGTGGAGTCTCCAGTGGAAGCAACCCCAGTGTTCTGGGCAAGAGTTACAAAGTGAGGGCAGCATCCAAATCCCCAGAGCCACACATACATACATGTACCCACCCTCACCCCCACCCACTCTAGCTCTGTGACCACAGGACTGAAGTTCATGCTGGCTTTATCAAGTGGATTGGTAAAACTTAACCATTCCTGTTGGACGTGCCTGGAAGAAAATCATAGACAAGGTAGAGGGAAGAGGGCATTCCAGCAAACCCAGTGTTACTGCTACTGTGGTTTCTTTATTTTGTTAATGGGTTTCTTTGGCGATTTTAGAACAGCAACTGCAGTTCTCCAGGGTCAAGGAAAGCATAGAAAAACAATATGTGTTGTATCCAGGGACCAGAAAGAAAATTTCTTTGCATTCTATAAATGGTAGCCATCCATTGTGAGATGACTACAGAGCTTCTGTGCTTCCTCGTTCCCATGCCAACATGCTGAGCATGCTCACAAAGAAGGCTCGTTCATTCTTCCTCCTTTTTTAGTGTTTGGCCCAGAGGTTTCCTAAATAGTTTTGTTGAAATCGCTGTGGTGCAAATATGATTACTTATTCACTCAAATTGTCACTCTCTTTAGCACACTTGTACACCTGTCTTTCGTTCTCTGTTGCTCCCTCCTACATTCTTGCTCAGTCTGTCACCTGTTCATAGTCTGCTTACTCACACTCAAGTGTTACTCTTTTGCTGTTATTGTGTTTACAGTTTGCATTTTGGATGATTAGTTGGGGTTACCAAACATTTTTAAAAGAGACATTATCAATAAATATTTTTTTAATTCTAAATTTTACCATTAGGGGGCCCTGCCTGAATCTTTGCCAATCTGAAGGGAAACTTACAAAACCAAGAAAAGTTATGAGAAGAAATATAGCTAAAACTATTTTTGAAGAAAGTAAACTTTGCCTTTTGGTTTCTGTTGTATCTTGTGATATGTGATATTACGCATGATGTGCCCAGTATGTCCCATGCACATTTTCCCTACCGTCAAAACTCCACTAACTTAATAAGGAGAGAGAAATGCATTATTAGTAAAGAGTGGAATGACAAACCAGAACTGAGCCTGAAAGCCCCCACCACCCAAAGCTCAGACATATATGTTCACTGAAATCTAGATGTGGTTAGTGGCATCCTTGATTTGTGTCTGTGAGGTGGTTTTGTTTTAGCAGGAATGCTGCAAGGGCCTGCGCCATCTTGCCAATCAGTTTCTCCCTCCTGCACCCTCCCAATTTCAGTCTGTCAGGGATACAAAATGACTCTGTAACAGCTGGTCAACTGTATGTTAGTGTTGACGGTATATCTAATATTGTTGCCTCAAAAGACAGAACCTTTTCAGAACCTGTCAACCGTGTCTCTGTTGTGCTTCAGACTTCTCATGAATAAAATATAAATGTAGCCAGGTGAAGAAATTAGGGCAGCAGAAAGAGAACATTGAGAGGACATAGGGAGTTAAGTGTCTCTGTCTAGCCTGGTCACCAGAGCCGAAGGCAGGGTATTCAGTGCCCATGACTCTTGAGTTGAAGAAGCAGCTTCCCCTTCCTCACAAAAAAAATCATGTAAGGTGAGTGAAACAAGTTTCTAAACCCTGAGGTTAGAAACCTTTTGTGATTTTTTTAATAGGATGACTTTTATTTTTGTCTTTTAGAACATTAATGTGCAGTCCACATTAGATCACCTTCTTTATGACTCAGGCTGTTGAAAGGCTTGTTTTATGTTTCAAGTACTGGTTCAACCAACATGTGTGAGAGTTAAGTGTGATTTATTTCTTCACGAGCAGTCACATGAAAGCATCTTAGAAATGTGTATGATCTACTAGTATTGAGCATGTTACATTTATTTTAAATCCTATTTTATTATGCCCTTTTAAAAGCTCAAATTACTTATTTTTTAATTCCCTTTCCCTTTATTCTCTTTCCAAATTACAATGTAAGGAATATACTTTTTAAAGTGAGACTCAATTTCCTGACTGTACCCCACACATATAAGTATATACACTTCCCTGATACAGTGCATAGTATTCAGATTCCCAGGTCACTCTTTCAAATAAAACTAAAAATAGAAACATTTAGGGGTCATCCACTCTAACAGATAGGTTTTTTTTATATACATTGTGTTTGAACAAATTGACCATAAAACCCCGATTGATTGATTAGTGACTGTTGATTTGAATTGCCCAATAGTCGAGGCTATTAAGGCATTTCTTCACTTGAAAAAATATGTAAATTTAAAAGAACCTACTCATTAGTACTTTAAAATCCTGGAAATGCTGTTTCTCTACTCAAAGAGCGTACCCATGTGCAGGTCCTCATGGACTTGGCCCAGGTGATCCCTGTCTCTCTGGGCTGAGAACAGAGTGGAGCGAGAGCATAAAGTCCCTGGAGTGTGTAGCACTGGCTTGTGTATGGTCAGGCAGGAGCTTTGTTCCTTTCTCAGGAAAACTTCAGGCCCATCAAACTTGGAATGAAATATAGTTTTTTATGCCAATCTGCAGCCTACGCCAGCTGATGAAATGTACCAGGACTTTGAGAACCCAGAACATGGTAAGTTTTGGTCAGGTGGAAAGGGTCCTGTCATCTGAACATCATGCTTTCTATTTCAACATCAGGGAAATTTTTTGAAAATTCAGTAAGGCTTCACAGGTGTAGGAAAACTTTTCCTTAGGAAAAGCTTATTGTTCGATTTGTCTGAGTCCAGATCCCCTCCACAGTATGCCTTATGAAAAAATGCAGCACGAACAGAGAGAAGAGGTGTGGGAGAAGTAAGAATGTACCCTCAAGGCTATTGCTGTAAACCTGCAGATAGCCATGAGGAATTACTTCAGTGTCTCTGGAGAAAGTTATTAAACTTCCAGATCATCTCTTCTCCAAGCAGCCTTTTCCCCTTATATTTTTCAGCATCGTTTACTACGTAGACATCTTTTACATCCTCTTCATTGGTCCCATCAAGGTGATTCCAGCTTTTTTTTTTTTAATTGACTTCTCCCATTTCCCTTCTGTACCCATCTGTTTAAAGCTTCCATCTCATTCCCAGTGATGCTGCTGATTCTTTTTCATATGTCTCCAGGTTAGCTTCCTCTTTGGGTCCTTGCCTGATCTAGGCAAACTGTCCTGGGCAGCCTTGAATCCAGTGACTGTCAGGTGGCTCAAGCCATTTTTTACTGGGTGGTCTTTGACTTTTGCTTACTGAAGTTGAAATCAAACTTGGGTACGAGCAGTAAGGGGATCTGGCTTCATCCTATTTTCCAATATTTGGAATAAAAAAGCACATTGTACTTTATGTAAAAAGAGTTTTCTGCTGTTTAGTGGATGTAAAAGTATTTCTTAAATGGTTTTTGTGAATTTCCACATTAAGTTGACTTAGCAGACATAAGTCAGAAATTTTACATATTCCTGATATCACACATTTTGGAAAGAAACCTGGTAAATATTTTTATGATGCTTGATTTTAGGCTTTCCAAACTGAACAGTTCAATATGGATATACTGCTGCAGCAGTCAAGTTCTTATATTTCTTCTAATTGCCTTGTAAAATGCATTGTTACTGGTTTGAAAGCTCACTAATGCCGTGGAGGGCTAAACAAAGTATGCAATGGAACCTGCCTTGGTTTGAGGTTGTTAGGAAGTGTGATAGTGCCACTGGAAAGAGGAGGGTGGTTTCCTGCCTGCCTGTGTGGGCAGCATTCCCTTAGGTGACAGTGTTGTTTTGGGGAGAAGAGGAATACTTGCTGATCATGGTTGCAGGCCCTTGGCTATTTAATATTTATCGTGCTGAAAGTCACAGACTGCTCATGACAGTCTCTACCAGTGAGAGGAAATTGATCTGTTCTTTCTTTTCCCTGCTTGTGTGCATGATTTAAGGATAGGTTTCTATCCCCATTGTGCAGCCTGGCTCACAGACTCAGTAGTATGCTTTGAGCTTCCAGAACATTTTATAATAAAATTGCCTTCTCTATCTACCCACCATTTCTGGGATCTTTAACCATCTCAGACCCAGGTTATGTGAATTAGCTAAGTTTTGTTTGAGAAAAGGTGTAGCATGTTTGGTTGGAGGTCTTGAGGCAGAACCCTCCCCCTTATAATGATCTAAGACCAAAGAGCCCTAAGGCAGCAGGAGGGTGAGGGGAAATATGGAGTCCTCAGCCTTTCTTCACCTTTATTTCGATCATAAATTTTAATTGTAAGATTGGAAGATACAGAAAGCTGTTAAAGACCATGTCAATAGTATATAATTAATCCAGGTAATTTGAGAATAAAATTTGGCTGTATTTGCTACATCTAGATGCCCTAACATAACATCTTGGTTCTCTAGCAAAGAACATGCTGCTCTAACCTTGCCTTCTCACTTGGGACAAACTTTCTACCTACCAGAAACTACCATTTGAGACAAATGAGTTTTCTTCACAAAGGGCTTCTGCAGCTCCCCGCTCAAGGCAAGTCTACCTGTTTTGTCCATTTTTATTCTTGGGAACATCAGTTGTGCATTTCTGAAGCCTTTGATCCTTAGGAAAGTTAATAACAACCTCTCAGTCTTAGTGAATCTTTGGAGCCCAAGAGAGTTACACTTAATTTTCGGCAGAAAAAAAAAAAAATTTGTTGGATGAGCTCACATCTGGGATGTTGAGAGAAATTCCATAGTGCACTTCTTCCATCTCTGCTTCATTTGTGTTTTGAGTAAGCCATTGGTAGAGTTTGGTTCCCAGCTGTTGAGTCTCAGCGCTTCCTCAGCCAGGGTGGTTCACCGCCCTTCAGGAAGAAGAACTGTGAGCACCCAAAACTGTATCAACTGACCCTGTCTATTTTCTATGTTTTTCAGTGTCTTGTTTTGAAGAATTGGGGTGGGGAAATGGTAGGTGAGATTCAAAATGAAAGAGAAATCAGTTCTGGAACTGGGGTGCTTTGCTTCAGGTATAAGCATCTGTCCTGAATATATAGAAACAGCTGCTTCACAAGTGAGTAAATTTACTTTCCTCTCCATCTGTTGAACTCCATGCCCTTCTTACTGGCAAGGAGGGCTTCTTCTTTCCACAGAGTCATCTTGATGGGGACCGGCACCACTGAAAGAAGCACCAATGCTTCCAAGCCTCTTCTGGGCATGGTTTTCACCAGGGTGAGGGAAAGTAGGCAGTAAATGCAAATTCCCAGCTCAAGAGATGGGAGAAGAAAGGCCCAGACGCATACTTTTTCTCTTCTGCCAGACCCCAAGAACATAGGGAAATCTTTGGAGCAATGTCTTTTATTAAAGTGGAAGGAGAAAACTTTGTGCCACTAAGTTTCACTTGTTGTTGTCTCTTACTACTAACTACTATTTCTTATTAATTTGAATCTACCATACTGCTGCTCTCACACGTATGTTTCTTACCTTAGCTTAACCTTCCTCAGCGCCTGAAATCATCATTCTATTTTGTTTCTTTTCTTTTTCTTTTCTTTTTCTTTTTTTTTTTTTTTTTAACGACACTAGTGAATGAGACCTTAAAGTCTTAGAAAATCCTAACTTGAAAAGGAGGCTCTAACTGGCGTGGTTTGATTAATTTATCTCACCACCACCACCACCACCACCACCACCAAAAAAGAATGATTTTTCTTTCCTAGTGCTATATAATAGATCTATAATAAGTGAAACCTTTGCTGCTACTTTCTTGGGTTTACAACAGTTTTCTCCTTCCCTTAAGAATAATTTCTTATATATACTTCTCTAATGACTGTTAATTTCTAACACATGCAGAAAGAAGCAAGCCTAAGATTTCTAATCTTACTTCCCTTCTCATCCTACCCCAAAATTACAGACTAACCTCTATAAGATCTGTGGGGTGGGGCTCATCAGAAGCCACCTGTGTATTTTCTCACCATGCTGCATCTCTCAGAGCTGACCCCTGAGGCTCTGTGGCTGCCCAGTACTGAGGGTTACTTCTTAATTTTGCCTTTCTCCATTTCTGTTTTATGACTCAATCTTCAGATGCCTCCTACTCTGGCCACCTCCTTTTTCTTCCCAAGTAACCTGCCTTGGGCATTTCCTAACTGCTCAGCTCCTCACCTTTGCCCACCTTCCAGTGACCCTGAGAGCACAGACCTGAGAAACATGGCTTGTGCAGAGCTCAGAGAACTGTGAGGACACCCTGCCCATCAAACTCTGCTCGGGGACAGAGATGAATGGGTGAATGGTGCTGTGGGAGAAATTTTTGTCTTCAAACCAGTCTCTTTCATCCCTATATCACCACACCCCCATCCCAGGCCCTGAGGGGGTAATATGCAGTGGATGGTTGACTGGCAGGGTCTGATCCCAAACATCTGCTGTCTGGCCTAAGCCTTCCCTAGCCTTTTGGCCTATCCTGGAGTGCTTCAGTGTGTGGGAGCTGCTGCTTACTGTTTCTCCACCAGGCCTGTCCAAAGCTTAGCCAGTCCCTGGGGCCAACACAGTCCCTACATGGTGACTTAACACCAGGTTCCACTACCTGTCCATGTGACTGTGTTTCCACCCAATACTTTTGGCGCTTGAGATTGTGGGGGAGGGAGGGTTATTTAACATAAAATCCAAGGTGGCAGTAGAGGATTCCTTTTGCTTTAAAATCTTTGGACTTAAAAAAAAAAAAAATGTTTTTATATATAAATATATAAAGTAAATTGTTATGTAACTATTATTGTTTCCTGTATGTTCTAATTTTGTTTATGATGTAATTAAAAGAAATAAGCTGTGAAGACTTTTCATTTTGCTGCAGAAATAGCCTGACTTGGAGCTGTGATTTAACTTCCCTGAAACCTAGAACTGCAAAGGCTTCTGAGGCCGAATGAAGGGGCTTCTTTTTGGCATCCTTATATTTTTTTAATATCCTTTAATAACCTTTATTTGTTTATTATTTAATAGCCTTTATTTAATACCTTTTTAGTAGCCTTCATTTAATACCCCAAACTCTACTTCTCTAAGAAAAACAGAAGACAACATAATCAGAGTTTCTAAAACTTTTTATCTTAATTCGAAAATAACAATTCAACCTGAGTCCCTTATCTGTGCAGAGCATCACCCTTCCCTCTACTAGGAAAGAGTGAAGACAGAGTAGAGTAATGGTTAAACACACAAGCTCCCAAGTCAGATTACCTGGCTTTCACCCTTAGGACCCTCTGTCTCAGTTCTCATTGTTAAAGTGGAGGTAACAGTACTCACTTTAGAGTTGTGATAATTGAAAGAGGTAATAATGGAACATCATAAACACATGTTACCTGCTTTTATTCCTTTCATTTCAGCAAATATTTCAGTGTCTAGTGTGTGCCAGAGGCTCCTCGGTTGAGAGGTAACACAAAGATTAATACAGTGGGGTCCGTTATCCTTTTAGTGGAGATGAGCAGTGGAGGCACATCTACAACCTAAATTAAAATCTCAGAGTATCTACTGTGCAATGAGACACTCTCGGGGAGCCCTATGTAATCACAGGCCCCACATGAAATCCAGTCATCCTGCAGGAGGTAAAGGCTTGGTCTGGATTGGTCTCGTCTGGGGCCAACATGGTTTCTTCCATGGGTGCAAGTGGGTGCCTGCTCAGTTGTCCATGACTCTGCTCAATGTTGAGAGTCAGCCCTGGACATTGAGGGGAGGCACCGTCTAGGTCTTCAGAAGATAAGCAGACTTGCCCTTCCTCATCCATTGTTAATCAGTTCAACCAGTGTTCAGAGCCTTCTTCCTTCCTACCTTCCCTAGCCGGAGGCCACCTGGTTTAAGACTCACCAAAGGTGATCAGTAAATGATCAATAAGGAATTAAGCAGATATCTTTAACAGTGTGCCTTGGCTTGTTTTCTACCCCATGCATATGGGTTTACCCTCTTCAATATGTTTGAAATTTTTTATGATAATGGGAGGGAATGAAAAATAAGCAGAATAAGATATGTCCCATTGTCACATATCTGTTTCAAAAGCACTTAGTATAAAAATGGTTTTCTACAAGGAAGAAGAGATACACACAAGAAAATGAGTTTTAGGTGGATTAAAAGTGAAATGAAAACATTAAACTTTGAAAAATATTTATGATCTTAATATAGGGAAAGATTTCTTAAGACCTAAAAATTAAAACATTAATAAATTCAACTACATTTTTAATTAAATAACACTCCGTAGCCTCAGTGTTCAAGAATAGCTACAGTATTTTCCAAACGTCTAGAACTGCAGTTTTAAATAAGCACAGTGATTTGATAGTTGAATGGTCTCTTAGAGGTTTTAGTGAATAGTTTTTGCCTAAACTAATTGAAAAAATATCCAGCCAGATTTATTTATTCCTCTCTCCCAGATTCTGTCCCTTGCTCTAGTCTGTAGTTTAACCAAAGGACATTTCTCCAAGAGGACCATAATGCCAAGAAAACTGAACAAGCATTAAATATATAAACCTTTTTAAATTTAATTTACAAAAAGGAAGGGGTGAGTAAAATTTTAAACACGAGTTAATGCACTCAGTTCAGCAACATTTCTTGGGGCCAAAGCTCCTTATCCTTATTGCCAGATTTTTTGCCTCCCAGGCCTGGCCAGCTCAGCTCAGCTTGGGAGGCAGTGTCCTTGGTTCCAACAACTGTTGCTGAGCAGAGAAAAGAAGAGCCTGAGGGCTGTTTCCCTCCCAGGGGAAGGGCACATGACGTTTTGGCTCTTTACCTAGAACCTGGTGAAGCAGCGAGTGCTTCACCAAGGCTTCTGGTGAAGCAGCGAGTGCTTCACCAAGGCTTCTGGTGAATATGGCCCCAGAGAACCAGGCTGGCATCAGTTTCCTCTTGCAGCAGGGCACTCCTGGGCCTAGGTCAGAACCAGGTAGTAGCCATCTGGATTCTGCAATGAAAGAAGTAAAAAGGGTACCACTAGGATGAGACTGGCCCCCAACCACCACTACTGTGCTGCTCCAGAACCTCCAAAAGGCCTGCGTTGCATCTGCCACACCCGTGTTCTTTCAACCCCACCTCGAATCCACCTGTTTGGGAAGCCTCCTGCAGTGTAGCGGGCCCTCCAAATAACCAGAACAAAGTGACTGGTCAGCAAGCACCTGCCCTTCTGCAGTGTATATTGCAGGTTAGGTGAGGTGGGAGAGAGAGGGAGCCTTAATAAATTCCTGAAGAGAAGCGGGCATTTTTTTCCTTCACGAGAATACATTTATTCAGTCACGTTTTTCCTGAGCAATAAATAGCTGTCTTTCAGCTATATGAATCTCTGTCCTTTTGACACAAAGCTGGCATCTCCCTCTAAAACCCCTACCTTTCTTCACCACAGCCACAGAGTACAATTCATCCTTAAGATTCTGAACCACCTGCAAGGAAGGTGTCACTAAGACAGTTCAGTTCTTAGAGCCAAAGAGAACCAGGGCAGGGAGAGGGAAACAAGTGTTCAGGCCTTTGTGGGGCCTTACAGGGAACTGCTTTCCCTTTACGTGGTCTTTGAAAATGAGGATGCCCCCAGGGCCCTGGTGGAAGAGGCAGTGGATCTGATAAGCTGGGAGGGCCAAGAGCTCTGCCAGTTTCCCCATTAGCCCTACTGCACTGAGTTCATCCAGAGAAATCTCTTGATAAAAGCCTAGGGTGCAGGTAGCACAGGGGCGCAGGGGTCGGTGGGGTGGGGGGCGTCCAGAGGGAGCCTCTGATACCAGGAGGACGAGAGGGCATGGTGACAGCCTCATAGGGAGTGGGGTGAGGGGAGAGGGAGAAGGAAAAAGACAAATCCACTTAGTTTTCACTTCTTATTCCTCACCTTTGGGGAGTTCTCAGACTGAGGGGAGCCCCAAGTTGAAAAGAGGGGATGGGACATCTACATATAAAAGACTGAAACCCAAGTATGATAAGGTTACAATGTTCTAATCCCACTACTAATAGAATGACAAAATCAGATGGGGTTAGGTTGTAGAACATAGAAGAATAAACCCAGGGAGACGTCCTGGAAGGAAAGGACTCATCTGGTCATGGAAGACAGGGGAATGCCAGGGAGGACATCATGGGTCCCAGAAATGGTGGAGCATCACTTTCCAGGCCAGAAGAGGTTTCACGCAGTCACACCTGAATTTCTTGTCTTCCGGGGAGAGAAGCCAGAACCTCACCCGAGTCAAGGTTCTTAGGAACCTCGTTCTCTTGCCTAGATGCTGCCTGAGCCACATAGAAAGCCAGTGACGTATGGGCCTGGGCCAGGGAAACGGTCAACGTATCAGCCCTTCACACCTGAACTAACAGCTCCCACTTAGAGCCCCCATCCCTGGGAGAGACCCCGCCTCTTTCTTAGGCATTTAATGAATGCTGAGAGAGAGAAGATGACAAAAATCCATCTCTGTCCCCCGAAGTTGAGTGCTGTAGAGGGGATGGCCACAGAAAAAAGGTCACAGGAGCCTAAGTTTTTAATCCAGCCCTGCCAGCCTTGTTCTGTGACCTCAGGCAAGTCAGTGTACTCCTTGGGCCTGAGTTTCTTCCTCTGTAAAATGAGGGAGTAGAATAAGAGGTCTTGAAGGTGACTTCTGGCTTGAACATTCTATGAAACATTACTGCTAGCTGAGTTGGTAGGTGCCACTATAGTGGGAAAGGGGATCTGGTTGGCAGTGTCCAGCACCTGGCTCTAAGAGTGTCGAAAAGGCGGATCCCGTCGGCAGCCCCACAGATCTGGTAAAGGTCCCGGCAGGTAAGCTTCAGCAAATCAGTGCCTGCAGAATCAGACAAGGTCAGATTTGGGAGGAAGAGGCCTGGGATCAAAGGTGGCCAGGGACACAGTCCAACATTAGTAACCCTAGTATGTCCAAACCTGAGAGTCAGATTTGGATTCAAATCTGACCATCATTATTTAACCTCTTGGAGCTCTGTCCTCAGGGGGGTAGTATATGGGATAATAATAGAAGAGAAGAGAGTTTAGCAAGCATGGTGCCTGGCAACTCTTAGTCTTAAATAAAAAGTTATTTGAAGGGCGCACAACAAGCCAGGACAGAAACAGGCCTCCTGCCTAAGTATCCCACCCTCAGTCCCCTACAAGTCTGGTTCCTGCCAGACCCCAGACTCACCAGTGAAATTGGCTAGCATCCAGCAGTAGCTGGAGAACCGGTGCCGATGCAACCGCTGCCGCGTCTCTAGGATGGAGGCTCCTGAGTTCAGATCCTGAGGCATAAGAGGGAGGCTGGGATAACACCCCAGACCCACGGACTGAGAACGAGGGGGAGGGGAAACACAGCCTCTGCCCTTAGGAGCCCCAAGTCTGAGAGGGGAGACTCATTTTGCTGGTGGGAAGTGCCTGGTCCTAACAGAGAAGTTTTGCAACCTGTGGCCATACCACATCTGTCCACCAGGGAGCAGGGCCACTACTCTGGAGAGTAAGATGAAGATGTTGAGAAGGCTCTGGGATAGTAGTGGGTGGTGGGGTTGGAAAGGAAACTCACCTCAGCTGCGGTGCCCACCAAGGTGTCCAACACGAATGATGGTGAGCAGCAGAGCCTATGGGGAAGCAGAGAGTCAGGGGCTCTGCAGAGCAGTGCAGCCAGTCTCCCGCCCCACGCACCCTCCCCCGCCACGCACCCTCCCCCAGGCCTGCCCTGGGAGGCAGAGCTTGCCAATGTCACTCACACGTTCCCCAGAGGCACAGGGCTGAGCCTCTTTCCCTGCCTCAGCTGCACCCCTCAGCCTTGCTCCTCCCCCAGTGCATGAGCTGAGGAGCTCTTCATTCTCACCCTTTAGGACTGAGAAGTTGCTCATCCCCACTCACCTCTCTGGGGACAGGAACTTGCAAGAGTCGGGGGAAGTCAGAGGGCTGAGGGGTTGGTAGGACCCTGCGCTAGGTTCTGGCCACGGTGAGCACTGTGGGCAAACAAACAGTAAGGCGGGCCTGGACAGTCCAAGGGTGGTGGTGGCTGTTCCCTCACCTTCCTCCATCTGTCTATTAAGAGCTGACAAGGGGCCTGCCTTGGGCTAGACTTGGTCCCTGCCCTAGAGTGTCCACACAACAGGAGAGTGAACTAACCTGCTGGTCTGCCTGGGGAGTTGGGACAGGCTTCCTGGAGGATCTAGCCAGAAGCAGCACCAGGAAGGGAGGGTCTCCAGGCAGAGGGAGCAGAAATGAGGTGGGAGTGATGGCAGGACACAGCAGAGGCAGCCTGGAAGGCGTCAGCTCCTAGAAGTCTTGAACAATAGTGCGGTTTGTCCTTTCAAAGAAACAGGTGGAATCACTGGGGGCTATGATGATCCTGGAGCAGTCACAGCCCTTGAGGCCTCAATTTCCCCAGGTGTACAATGAAGATCTTTTCTCCAAATCTCCCCTCCTGCCCCCACCACCCTAACACATACATCTCCCTGAAGACGGTGCTCTCACAGGCAGTCTGATACTTGTCTCTCTCATGCAAGGGCTTTTTCTCAATCTCCTGGTCAGTTTTCAGTTTCCGGTCAGCCCCTTTGGGCTACAGAAGGGAGAGAAGGAAATCTCAGAGGCACCCTCTTTACCTGCTCACTTCTCATTACAGAAAGGGCTCTAAGAAAGAGATCAAGCCCCATCCCTCTGTGTACAGAGAAGGAAAGAGTCCCAGAGACAGGACCACAGGCTGAGGGTCTACAGCAAAGCATCCGCACAGCCGGTAAGGCAGGGTGACAGCCCTGAGAGGGAGGGGAGAAGGGCTCCGGTGCTGCCTGTACCTTAAACACCTTGATGAGGCAGCCCGCTGAATGCAGGTGTTCAGGCGGAAGCTCCTTGTCACCGGGTTTGAAAGTGTCAACTTGGAGGTGAAAGGGGACACCTTTCTCTCCACCTTTTTTCCGAGGAGTGAACTCAGTGCTGATGCAGTGAACCTGAGGTGGAGAAGTAAAGAGAAAGCAGGGTGACTCCAGGTCCCACTCACATTTTAGGGATTCCAACTAAAACCCCTTACCTGCCTGTCACCTGTCAGTCACTTTCCATCCCCAAGCAGTGTCTATTCTTAAAGTGTAACTTCTTTCGCTTGTTCAAAATCCTTCACTGGCTCCACAAGGTTATGGGATGATAAGCAAAGTTCCTGACCCTGACATTCGAACATTTTAAAGAGTCAAGCCAAGCTTTTCTGCATGGCTGCTTCTCCCCCACCACTGAACCCCACTGTCCCAATGAGCCAGCCTATGACCCCAACACACCTGCAGAGTTCTCCCTAGAATCTTCTACCTGGAAAGTTCTCTCTGCTCACATCTGAGCCAAGACATCCCATTCTAGGGTAGGGTTGCCAGTTAAAATACAAGATGACTAGTTAAATTTGCATTTCAGGTAAGCAACAAATACTTTTTTAGTATAAGTGTGTCCCAAGTATTACATGAGATATACTAAAAAAAAATTATTTTAAATTCAAATTTAACTAAGTGTTCTGTATTTCATTTGCAAAATCTAGCAATCTATTCCAAGAAGCTTTCTTGGCCTGCGTCCCACATGGCCTGCAGGCTCTGTGTTCTGCCTGGCACCAGAATTCCAAGGGCAAGCGAGGTCTTCCTCTCTGTTCACATCCACCGCCCAATACAGCCCTCCCACAATCCTCTGAAGAACAGTTAAAGGATCTAACTTTACAGGTGGAGAAACTAAGGCTCACAGAGATTATTTGACCTGAGCAAGGTCCATGCAAGGAAGTGGTAGAACTGAAATTGTGCCATCTGTTTGACTCCTAACCCAGATGCTTAGACAATGGTGGGCACTCAAAAAAAGGACAAGGTGTTTGATTATAAAGGGAAATCTATTCAATGTAGAAAATGTGGAGAACACTGAAAAAATAAAGATATTTATAAAAATATAAGCACAGGACTCTCCCATCACTCCATCCCTCAGATATATAGCACTATTAACATTCAATTATTATCTCTTCCTATCTTTTCTCTGGGCAAGAAAAAGGAAAAAAGACTTGTGTATACACACATTTTTATTTTTACAAAATAGAAATCAAACTTTAAATACAAGTTTGTATTCTGCCTTTTCTTACTTATAGGAAAGCAGTTTCTCTTGTCATGAACTGAGACATAATTTCGATGGCTACATAACCACCATTGTGAGCCTGTACTAATACTTATTTAAAAGTTGATCCTCTTCTGATGGGCATTTTAATTGTTTAAAATCTTTTATAGGATAAATTCCTTGAAGTAGAACTACTTGGTTAAAACGTATGAACATTAAATTTAATAAATTTTGCCCAAGTGCCACCCTACCTACAGAATAGGTGCACCAATCTGCATTCTAAGGATTTGAGGGTGTCTGTTTCCCCAGACCTTACCAATAATAGTTTTTTAAAGTCTTTGCCAGTTACGTACATGAAATTTTAATTAGTATTTTATGAGGTTAAACTGTCTACATTTATTGACAATTTATATCCTTCTTATATAAATTGTCTGCTTATATCCTTTGCCTATTTTTCTATTGGGCTTTCATTTGTTTTGTTTTCTTATTGATTTATAAGAACTTTTTATATATTAAGGATATAACACATTATATGTAGCAACTATTTTTCCCATTTGGTCTCCTTTTAATTTTGATTTTGCCTGTGTATTGCATACCATTACTTTTTAGGAAGCTAAGTTGTGTCCTGGGTTTTGTAGTTTCTTCCATTGCTATAATGTTTTACGAGTCTTCCCTATGGTGAGATTCAATAAACACCTATCCATATTTCTTTTTTTTTTTTTTAACACCTACAGCACCTGGTCTTCCTAAGTGGTCTCCCATCCAAGTACTAACCAGGCCCCACCACCTTGCTTAGCTTCCGAGATCAGACGAGATCAGACGAGATCAGGCATGTTCAGGATGGCATGGCTGTAGATCTTATACATATTTCTTCCTCAAAGTACTTTCTGGAAGTGATTCATTCTTACTGTCCCCTCACCCTTACCCAAACTCACATTTCTTTCCCACCTAGGGTGCTGCCGCCCTTATCTGACCTCTGGCCTCGTCCCAGTCCCACCTTCAGACTCACCTGTAGGAAGAGGGAGATCCTCTTGGTTGGGTCCCAATGAAACTCCACCGTGTTGAGTTGTGAGGGCAGCATTTGGGGTTCTATTACCCCCACGGACAGTGGCACATCTGCAGGCATAGCTTCCAAACAGGTAGTAAGGCTCAGCCCTCCCCATCCATAAGGGCTTCCAAGCCAGACAGTAGCCCTAAAGGGTCCTTGGTCCCTCCCCATTCACCAATGTCCAGGATTCGGTCCCCAGGCCAACTCCACCTCTACCTATCCAGCTGCTGCCGCTCCGTGTACTGCAGGTGCTGGTCATGGAACACCACACGCACCACACTCTGTGGGCACAGGAGGGTACGGCACATAGGTCAGAGGGTGCCTGGGCCTTTGGGAACCAGTTCCCACACCTGGGGTAGGCCAACCTTTCCATCCCCTCCCCCACCTTGCCTCCCACCCCCTGGGGGTATAGGATTTAGAATCACTAGATTTGTGTCCAGATGCCCACCTGCCATTCACAAGCTGTGAAACTGGGGAAGTAACTTAGAGACCTTGAGCCTCAGTTTCCTCATCTGTAAAATAGGGGAGTTAATACTTTCCCTACTCTTAGTCATTCTACCTGTTTCTTCTCTTTGCAGCACTTATCAATTTGCAATTTGTAAATCAATTTGTAATTGCATATGATTTGCGAAATTACATGTTTGTCTCACTCAGTGGAATGCAAGCCCCCCCCCACCCACCCCGAGAAGGGAACTACATCTGTCTCTTTACTGTTGAATCCCTAGCTCAGTGAACAGTTTCTGGCAATGAATGATTTTTCTGAGAAAAGGAATCATGTGTGTGAATAACACTATGTAAATTTCTAAATCTTGGTTCTGTTACTTACTGGCTCTTTGTCCTTGAGAAAAATACTTAACCTCTCTGTGCCTGTTTCCTCAACGATTCCTACCCACACCTTTGAAGGTCAAACGAAAAGGTAGACTTGTGAGGGTTCTACTTGACAATGACATCACAGCGATGACACTGGCTTCCTGCCCAGAGGGACAGTCACACCCAGCCTTTGCCAGTTCTGGGAGGGGATGCACTTACCTTCAGAAGCCGGGGCCACTGGGTGGCATCACCCAGCTTGGAGCTGCAGAGCATTTGCACCTCATAGGACTGGCCTGGGAGAGATTAAGTGGATGTGTGAGCCCCACTCTTAGAGCAGAGATGGGACCTACCACACCAGCCCACCCTGGGTCCGGTATCCAGAGCTTGCCACCCCACTAACCCCTCTCTTCCCAGGCCCAGCATACCCTGGTTCAGGTAGGTGAGGGCTTCCTCCTGCTGCTTCACAGCTGGCGAAGTGGCTGCACAGAGCACATACTGGAATGCGAGGCAGGGAGGCTCCTCTCTGGGGATGCTGGGCAACTCCTCCTGCTTCAGGTGGGGCAAGGGCAGGGACTCCCTGCCAGGGAGAGGAGAGCACTGCCAGCTTGCTGCTCTATGGGACTTTGACTCTCCCTGTCAGGTCCTCCCTCCAGGGAGCCTCCAGTTTCCTATAGCAGGCACCCCAGCAGCAACCAGGACCTAAGGGGCTCTCATCCAGCTCCTCTGGCCTCTGGGACACTTCCCTTAAAGTGCACATCCCAGATACTACCAAATACTTACAAATATCTGCCATAGATTACCTGTTTGTAACCTCAGGGCTTGCCTAATACCAAGTCAATGTCCAACAAAAGCGTCCTGAGTGGGTGATGGTCAGGGTATTTTGAGATGTCCCAGGACCCACTAAGCTCCAGGTACATTTGACCTTTTCCCCACCTCCAAAGGAACCCAAGAGCAGGAAGCCCATCCCCTTCGGCTTGAAACAGATGGTCCTATCACATCCACCACAAGTCAGACCAGGGCCTTCCTCGGGGGCCAAGGGAAGGGCATCTGGCCCTTACCTGAGCAAGCTGCTTGTAGGCCCAGGGTACAGTTCCCCTGGACTAGGCCACAGGTGCTCTGGCTGGTTGTGCCAAAACAGCATCTTGGAAGGGACCAGGGCCGGCTCTGTGACAGAGAGTTCAGCACTGAGTTGGGCTGAACCCATTGGGTCAACCGCCTAGGGCCTCAGCCTTTATACACAGACACAAACCCACTAAAGGGTGGTGTGAGGCCTGGAGACTCTGATTGGCTGAGCATTCAGGGCTCTGGGAAACTTAAGGCCTATTTGGCAGACCAAGCTGGGGGAAATCCAGAAACAGAGTCCCCAGAGCTCCCCAGCATCATCAACTTGAAGGGGAGATGGTGGTGTGGCAAAACAAATCCACTCACCCACCATTCTCCGAGAGGCCCAGGACAACGAGGGGCACCCTCAGGCTTCACGCTTGACTCCAGATCTGTAAGTCATGCAGAATCCTGGAGACCCCTGTGTCTGGACCCTCACATGACCCCATGGGAGGAGCGTAGCCACTCCTGGGAACAGGACAAGCAGATACACAACATTACATGGACCTACAAAGGGTCTTTGCTCCCTGATGGTCTCCCATCCCTCCTCCCCCCACCCCTACACACAGGTGCACTATGACAGGACACCAGTCCTTTCACTGGGGGCTGCCTTGCTAGGGGACTGGAGTTTACAGAACATAGTCCAGCTTGCTGTGGAAACAACTCCGGGGATGGTGCTGGGAGGAAGAGCCTGCCTGTGGGGAGGAGGGGGGCGTGCTTGGGGGTGACCCCTCCCAGGGCAGTAGAAGGAGAGAAGCTCCAGTAGGGCTGGTTTCTTTGTCCCTCCTCTGCCCTAGGGTACAGGACAGAATGTGTTTATGGACGAATACAGTCTGCCTGGGGGAAGGCTTCCTTCCTCAGGCTCAGCTCCCGTTGTCACTGTACACAGACAGCCCCAGCCCACCTCGGTCCAGCGCAACTACTGTGTTCGGTATAAACAGATGGGGGCCTTGCAGAGAGCAGAGAGACAGGGCTCTGAACATGGGCCGACCTCATGTGACCCTAGCTATCTAGGCTCGTGATTCTGAGGGGCCTGCCTAGGGGAGAGGGAAAACCAAAGAGTACCCCCTAACACCAGGCAGGGCACCTCCATCTCCAGGTACCTGGCCCTTGGCCCTGTATCTGCTTTCTTGTCCCATCAAACCAAACAAAATGGAAAAAGGAGAAAAGGGGGATGGGAACATTCCTGCTCGCAGTGGCCAAAGATCCCACGATAAGATACCCAAGATTTTGAGAACCACCCATTGCCCAAAGCTGGATTCAAGGCCCATGGAGCCGTCCAAGGTTGGAAAGAGCAGGGGAAGGGGTCTAGGATTACTTTTGCATGCTTTAGAAGGAGGGTCTGAAAGGGTGGTCAGGTATTAGAAGGAGGGGTGTCAAAGGGGCTTTTCGAAGGTGTATTAACCTAGATGTACAGAAACAATGAACAGGATTTGCTTAGGGCACAAACAAAAGCTTTTTGTAAAGAAGGTATAAGCCTGGGGCGTGACTACCCACCCTGACCTACCTGCCCAGTTACATATGCCCAGGATTTATAATCAGATCACCCTGCGAGGTTACTTTCTATAGAACCCAGTGGGTTCTCTATCTACAATGGGGAGCAGGGTATGGGAGTGGTGGTGGGGCAGAGAAGATAAGCAGGCAGGTAGAGGGAGAGAAGTGAAGGCTGTTATGGGCCCCCTTCAAGGACATCCCCAGGAGCTGGTCCTGGGAGTGGGACTCCAACTCCAGCACCCAGTCTCCCACCCTCCACCTCCAAAGCTGTCTGTATCCTCCCCCTTTTCTCCCCTGAATTCCGTCTCTGTCCTACTGGCTGCTACTCCCACCTTCCACCCATCTCAGAGTATCTACCCTTCTGTCCCCATCCATGTGTTCCTGGGCCTGTTCCTGGTTTTCCATGGCTCTCTGTCTAAGCAAAAAAGCCTGGCTTGAAGCAGAAGGAGGCTGGCCACTCATAGCCCCACCGCCCCACCCTTTCGCTGAGTCCCCCAGATCTGTTTCAAGCTAAGGGAGATGGGCTTCCTGCTCTTGAGTTTCTTTAAGGGTGGGGAAGAGGTCAAAGGTACCTGGAGCTTAGTGGGTCCTGGGACACCTCAAAACACACTGACCATCACCCGCTCAGGACACTTTTGTTGGGCATTGACTTGGTATCTGGCAAGCCGTGAGATAGCAAACAAGTAATTGACCCAGAGAGGCCTTAGGAAACTTTAGTCCAGGACCCTCACTCTCAGAGCTGAGTCTCAGGCCCTGGAGGGTGTGAGGCCCCCACAAGGTAGGGGCATGGGCCAGACTTTACCTTTCTGAATCTGCTCACCTTATCAGCAAAATGAGAGCAAGTCTTCCTTTTCACCCAGTATGGCAGCGAGGATTAAAGGAAAATCTGTGATGCTGTCATCTTTTTTCCAGGGTTTAATGCCCAAGAGCTCCTCCCTGGGGTAGCAGGGGACACCACCAAGGACACCAGTGTCTCCACCAGAGCCCAGTCCTAGGGGGTACAGATATGACTGTTCCAGAAACTTGCCCATACACAGATCATTTCAGGGACAATTTTTGGGGTGCAATTTTTTTAAATGAATTTTTTCCCGCCCGAAATGCTCTATCATTTTGAAAGCCATGGCATAACTCATCTTAATAATATCCTTTCAGGTTCCCTAAGCCAAGGAAGTAACTTTTTATCTGTAAAATTTTCTGAGAAACAATTCAGCAACCTCCTCTAATCAAACGTTTTGTTTTGTTTTGTTTTCTATCCCAAGGCAACATTCCAACCTGGGGAGTTTGAGACTGAGGGGCCAACCCCTCCCTCAGAGAAAGAGAGGCCGAAAGGAGGGGTTCCTCATTCATTCATTCACTCACTCATTCATTCATTTGACAAAATGTTATTGAGTGCCTACTATTACCAGGCTTGCTTGTGCGCAATCGCACACTTGCTCTTCCACTCTCCCTCTTTCCTTCTCTCTCTCTCTCTCTCTCTCTGTCTCTCTCTTCCTCACACTAGTGTGTGGGACCTGGGGCGGTGCCCCTGGGTGGGTGGAATCCCGCCTATCCAGGATTCAGGCACTCCCTGCTACTGTCACATTAGTGGTCCGAAGGCCTGGGCCCTGAGTTGCAGGTAAAATGATTTTAAAAAGGAACGGATGAGAGCACGATTTTTGAGACATTGTGTTCACAAACGCAAGCACACACACCAGAAGCTGACAGTACTACATGGCAGTCCCTGTGTGGTCTGTGCGTCTGTGCACACAAATTCCCTCACCCCAGGAGGTGGACCCTCCTCCCAGCAAAATGTCTCTGAGGACACCGGGTGCCCAGCTCCACAGGGCACCACACTAAACAGTGCCCCCTAGAGTCAGTCAACGCATAGGCCTGGCTCTAAGCTCCCAGTCTTTTATTCCTGAGAGTCCCTCTCAACCACCAGTAAGTATCACCTTGGAAAGGTACCCTCTGTTCACTCTTCGAGTTTACCGCCCGCTTCTTAACACTTCCTGCAACCTAGCGAGTTAATGCTTATGTTCTCATGTCCTGTCTCTGCCCTTCACCAAATACCTTCAGAGCAGTCATCCGATATGCAGTTTATTCTTTATGTACTTTGTCTAATGTTTTTTTCCCAACAAAAGGGAAACCCCTTGAGGGTAGGGACTAAGAGAGGTGCGCTAGTGGTGGGCTTAAGAGTATGTTTGCTCAGATAGACTGAGTTCAAGCTTAGCTGTGTGTCTTTGGGCAAGTCACTTAACCTTTCATGCTGCAACTATAAGAAAATAGATAACAAGAGCCTCTACTCCATAAGGCTAGTGTGAAAATTGAATGAGATAATAATTGAGCTCTCAGTAAATATTGGTGTCTTTTTACTATGTATCCCCAGTGCCTAGTACATCATAGGTTTGTTTATTTAACACTTAAAAGTATAGGTTTATTTCTATACCACTTATAAGTATAGAGGGTCTGTTTATCAAATAAACAGTTCTTCAGTGCTCAGTAAGACTTCAAAGTGCTTTCAAACAGTCTACCTTCTGAGAAAGATGCTATTTTTTTCTATTATTCTATTACCATCACCCCCATTATACAGACGGGGACACTGAGGCTCAAATTGGTTAAGTAGCTATCTCAAAGTCACACAGCTAAGATGAGACAGAGCCAGGGTTTGAAATTAGACAATCTGGGTCACCGTCCCTGTTCTTAAATCACTGTATTATGTCCCGCTCTGACTGATAAATTTAGTGTGGAATTTAAAAATTAATTTCCAGGCAATATTCCAACCTGGAGACTTGGAGAATGAGGTCTACCTCTCCCCCAAAGAAAGAAGGGCTGATGGGGGAAGCTTTCCTCATTCATGCATTCATTCATTTATTCATTCGACAACTCCCAAAGAAGTATCAGACCCAGGAATCTGATTCCAATGATGGCAGTGACCTTGGGACTTTCTGAGCTTTGGCCTTTCCAGCTGCAAAGTGGGGACAAAATGCTTTTTGTCCCACTCCTGGGCTGTGAGCCCTAAGAATGAGTAATATGAATGATATGAGTAATATGAATGCTGCAGTTTTGATAGTTGGGAGGGGGGCTAATGATGGGGTGGCAGGGGCAGAAAACAGATGTAGTCTCATCATGAGAGGGATTCTACTTGACCTGGGAATTCCCTTGGGATGAGCAGCACATGGAGGCTGCAGGAGGGAGGGAAAGGCATTATGTGCACCGGAAGCAGCTTGACCAGAGGATTTAGAGTTGTACAATCTGGGTGGAGGAGGCCCAGTCCCACTGCATGTTACAACTACCCTGTGAGGTAAGATGGTCCTCATTTACAGAGTCAGAAGCAGAGGGATGCACCTCGTCTCGGGTTATAGCTAGTGAGAAGTGGGCTAGGACCCGAGTTACCTCACGGCTCTGCACACCTGTCATCCACCCAGGCCAAGATATAGGACTATCCTGTCCTTCCCCACAATGAAACCTTTGCCCAGAGAACCCCAAGAACCCACCACTCCAGCTCTCTTTCCATTTTGCTGTCCTTGAGAGTCAGAGGGATTCCCCTATGACACAGGAATGACTGTACCTACGCTCCTCTGTGGAGGACCCCCACAGCCTCCTGTCACTTGGCGCCATTCCCAAGCTGGGCTGTGGAAACCCCTGGGTAACCATGTCTTCAAGGGCATCAGTGGCACACAACGGTTAGTGCTTCAAATCACTTTTTGGTAAGAAAACCGACATGGACAACCATTTAGGATAGAGTCATGTCTTTAAATTCAAGTTCTGAGTGAACCACTTTGGCTACTCCTCCCCAACGCTTCCTCCACGGCACTACTAGATTGCTCATCCGGGCTGCAGTGAGTGAGCTTGAGAAGCCACATTGTGCAGGAAAATCCCATCACCTGGCCCAGCATTCAAGGCCATTTGTCCACCTTTTTCTGCCTTTCCCTCTCACCACAACTCTTCCCTTATGTTTGCCCACAGCTTCCAGAACAGGTTGTTCAGTTTCACACTTCTGTACCTTTGTCCAGGTTGTTCCTTCGGTCTAGAATACTCTGGCCCTTCTGCCTTTCAGTCCACTTAATGGCCTTTGTCAACTCAGCTGGAAGCGTACCTTTGTCCCCACTGCTCCCTACCCCCAAATAGGCTCAGATAGAACCTCTGTATTATTATTGCACTCTGTGGGTGCTATTTACAGGAAGGCTTCAAGTGGAAGAATCAGGCACCCCAGGTGTCCAGAGCCACTCTAGGCTCTAAGTAGGACCTCATGGATTAGATGCCTCAAATGTAGACCCTCAAAGGTCCTGGCCTAGACGCGCCTCAGTGCGGGACATCCAGTGCTGCTTTCTGTGCAGCCTGCAGGGGGCAGTGTGGGCCAAGAATGGCCCCCCGTTCCCGATGCTGCTTCAGCTGGCTCTAGACTCTCCCAGCCAGAAAACCTCTTCCCAGGAGGAGTTACAGGCAGACCCCATGCTCCCTGCCTCAATGTCTCCTTGATATCATCACCCTCACATGTTATCCGTGTGGTAGGGCAGAGTCACCCTCGCCTCTAATTCCTGATCCAGTTGCTTCTAGACTTCATCCTTCCTCTTTCCCCGCAGCTCTCAGCAGCAACCTCCACCCCAGTCTGTGCCCAGGGCCCTTTTCCAGCAAAAGGATTCTCCTTTAATAGTTTTAGGCCCTTCAGTGCTCATCTCTCTGAAATGCTAACCCCTAACAGCTCCCCCAGTTGACTGGGCTCCACCCCTTTGCTCACTCCAAAGTGATGCTATTGCTGCTACCTTGGTAATAGATGCTCAGTGGGTGTATAGGGCAAATGGCCTAGAGAAAGAAAGCAGTGGCTTTGGGACACAATCAGAGGCATCGGAGGTAGGAGGTGGGCAAAAGGGCACAAGGCCTGTGGAGGGGCAGCGAGGGGCTATGCCCACCCCCTATGAATGCTGTCATCTCTATATGCCAAGCCTCAAGGAGAAAATAAACAGAATAGAGGAGAGGGAAACATCTCCAACCCCACCGTACCCCTCACATGAGAGCAGGTCTCCTTGGACAGCCTGGACTTGTCAGGGGATGGGGAGGAATTTCGTGCACTAGAGCCCATGTCATTCCCCTCCGGGGAGCCTGGGGCGCAGAGGGAGGGAACAGTTTATTCAGGGTGTGTTAGGGACAATGCCACAGGTAGTGTGAGGGAGGCTCTATGCCAATGTCCTGTGCTCCAGGGGTTGGTGGCAGCAGCGGGTGGAGGAGCCCTCCTCCAGCCCCTGGGGACCTGGCTGTCCCAGATGCCACAGACGGGAAGTGTGTCAGGCACTTGCGTAAGAGCCTTCTATATTTCCATAAAGTCATAATTACAGATGCCTGCCACGGGCCTTAGCTCATTACAGCGGTATCTGCCTCTGGGACCCAGGAGTGGTCTGGCAGGGGGAGGTAAGGGAGCCTGGGCAAGGCCAAGCCACTCACATTGTTCTCTGCATCCTCAGCCCCACTGAGCCTGGGCTGTCTTTCTCTCCCCAGCTGGGAGATGAAAACCCAGACTTGGCCTCAACCATGACTGACTCCCCCACCCTAAGAATGCCAATTCTAAAGCTGGAGGAAAAGGCCAACCACCCATGTTTTCCACTTGGGCTATCCTTGGCAACCCATGGGAGCAGAGGCCACAGTGGGAGGGGCTTGAGCTGTAGATGTTTATGGGAGAAAATAGATCAGTCCTTATGGAAAGAGATGCAATCCCTCACATCAGAGAATCTCAGCGACACAGTGGAGGCACCCTAGGAGTCATCTAGGCCAGAGGTTTTTAATTTGGGGGGATCTTAGATTCTCTGAGGAGCCAATAAAAGCTCTAGACTCTCTTCCAGAAAATGTTATCCGAGTCCAAGATTAAGAATTCATCATCATCATCCATCATCATCATCATCATCATCATCATCATCATCTATTGTTTATTTACTCTGTTCAGTTCTCTACATTTAATAACTTATTTAATCTTCAAAAGAATACTAAACAATACACAATTATTACCCCATTTTAATCCAACTTCTCATTTCAACCTAATCCAGTCTAATTATGCCAATCTAAAAAGAAGGAAACCAAAGTCCCTCCAGAGATGGAAGTTCTCTACCCAAGGTTGCAGAACAGGAAGAAAAGGACAGACTGAGATGAGGACCAGGCTCTCTTAATGTGCTGGACATTGTGCTGAGTGTAGATTTGAAGTCATCTGGTGCATCCCACTGTCCCTGGGCTCCCGAGAGCCAAGTGCCCACTCTTGTTCACTTAGCTCTCCTAACAAGAGGCACCCCGGCAGTTCTATTTTGACTTCCAGTCTAGGGAGACCTTCTGAGAATGTGACTGACTGCCAGTTATCCTCTCGTAGCACCTTGCCCCTTGCTCTGCCCACCCTTCATTTCTGCCCTCTGAATCTGAGATGGGTCAATGTTCCATCTTTTCCAGGAGACGCTAGCCTGGCTGCTCTGCCTTGTCCCTGAGCCACTGCAGTAGGAGTTGTTGGCACGGAGACAATGACTCAGACTTAGTTCATGAAAGACCGTTCTGAAACATAGCCAGAAAGGACATCCAGAGGTCATAGCATCCAGCCCCCTGCCTCCTCCATATTTGCTCCACCTCGAGCTTCTGGTGTAGAGACCCTATGGCCTAGGGCCATCAACTTCCTTGGCTTTTCTTGCTCACTGGCACCATTGATTCTCCTGGGAATTCTTCCCCATGTCTCATCAGAATCTTTCTGGGTTGGCTCCCTCATGAAATAACAGGCTCCAAATTGCCCAGGAAAGTGAAGGAAGAAAGCTGTTTCTTCTTTCTGCCTCACAAAAATGCACTAAGAGGGGACAAATCTCCCAGAAGAAAGGAGGGAAAGAAGAAAATTAATTTTCCCTGCCTGTTTTCCCTCAGCTAAGTGGCCTACTATTCTCCTAACAATGAGGTAGCACTATGTCCACTTTGCTGATGAAGAAATTAAGACTCTAAAATGTTTACTTACCTACACAAAGTCACACAGTTAATTAGTGACTATGCAGGTACTGAACTCTAAGGAGCCCAGAGCTTCTGCTTTTGGGAGAAAACAGGAGTACCTCCCCCAGGATGTCTCCAAATGCAGAAGCCCCTGTTTGCTCCAGCCCAGGATAGATGGAGGACCTGATGACCGATCTCAGGATGCTCCAAAGCATCTTTACATCTCAGTTGCCTAGGGAGGGGACCCTGGGGTGACCTGGGCTGGACAAGAGGGAAGAGGGCAGCCCTCAAAGGGGATTGAGAGAAAGCTAGTTATGAATGGACCTTTGTGGAGACTGGTTTGAGGGCTGAAGCCAGATTCTATTGAAGCTCCTTTCAGGAAAGCTAGCACTCAGATAGTCTGTGGCTGCAGTGGATGGATCTGGAGGGGGAGAGAATTAAGCCCCCACAACCACAAACCCTCATGTCTGCCCTTGTCCTACTTCTGCCACTGACAAATAAATCTCTATTCCTGGACACAGTAACCTGAGCAGTGATGCTTCAATGGTGAGCTCATCTTTGGGCATGTGAGAGGGGGGACACAGGGTTCAGCCCCTCCTCCAGGGCTGGCATAAAGGCAAGACTTTCCTGAGTACCCCCCTATTGCATCACCCACAGCAGAAGAGGAGGGAGACAGACCCAAAAATCTCTACACCTACAGCTAAGGAAGATTCTCTCAACCTCCATCTTCCTTTCCTTGGACAGGCTAAGAGATGAAGCCAGACCTTTGTGGATGGAAAGCAGGACAACTGTGTCACTTTCCAGTCTTGTTGTTTGGACTTCAGCAGAGAAGGGGCCTCAGTCCCCACACCTCAGGTCCCCTAAACCTCTCCAAGACACACCCCCCTCCTATAGATACTACCACAAAAGGAGTTAGATAGGAGGGTAGGTAAAGGTGGAAGGAAGTGGGTTCTTACCCTCCAAGATATAAGACCCAGAGGGGACAGAGGCGAGGAAAGGGAAATGGCAGGTAAGCAGCAAGCATTAGAAGAGGTGTCTTCAGGCCAAGTGGACAGAGGACACCTTGGAGGGTAAGAACCCGCTTCCCTCCACCCTTACCTATCCCCTTATCTAACTCCATTTGTGATAAAATCTATAGGATGGGGTGTATCTTGGAGAAGCTTAGGGGACCTTAGATGTGAGGACTGAGGCCCCTTCTCTGCTGACGTCCAGATAACAAGACTGGAAACTGACACCGTTGTCCTGCTTTTCATCCACAAAGGAGCATTGCCACGTCTGGCCTTTGACACATGATGTTAAGTTGTCCCTTCTCTGCTTGAGAAAACCCCTACCTCATAGACCAGGGGTGTGTATATTTGGAGAGAGTATCACCAGAGCAGAGAGGCATCCAGGTAAATGGGGCAGAAGGGTCTCCATTCTTCTCTCCACTTTGCTATCAAGAAGTCCTGACTTCGATCTCATTCTCAGCTATCTTGAAGATCCATTCTCCCAAAGCCATCCAGACTCTAATATGATCTCTCTAGCTTTCCCTCAACCTTGTCACGCCCCATTCCAAGTTTTTCACTGTAAAACTGCCCCCTCTACTTCTTTACCCTCCAAACCCCTCCCCATCTTGTCTAGTACCCCAGGCTCCGCCCAGCTCCCCCCCCCCCGCCACCCCGGCCACCGCGGCAGCCAATAGCTGAGAATCAGATTTGCATAGCAGCGCGGGGGAGCGGGGGAGGGGAGGGGGAGGGACCAGACCACCTCCTAAATCAAAGTTGGGAGGCGAGGACTGGGCGGAGGGGGCCTCAGGGTGCGGGGCTGGGGCCCTCGGGGGAGGGGAGGTAAGGGGGAATGGGGGGCGGGCCCAGAGGACAGCGGAGCCGGCCGGGAACGGACAGCTCCGTCGCTCCCTCCCTCGGCTCATCTCCGCGTCCCCACTTCCCTCCTCCCCTGGCTCCGAGCAGCATCCTCAGCAGACCCTCGATCCTCATTCCCTGGGTCGTCCCTCTCTCGCCGCTCCGTGTAATTACCTTGCTTCTCTGGCCAACCCGGGAACTTTATCCGCCAGCTCCTGGGAGTGAGAGGTTGCTTTGCCTGGGCTGGGGTTTCTCCTGGGGCTCATTGGGGGGCAGTCTTCGGAGAGGGCTTCAGGGTCCCAGAGAGACGCCCGCCAGACGCAGCCTGCCCCCAGCGGGCCTGCCGTCGGGTCTCGGCACCCTCTCCTCCCCTATCCCCCAACCATGACCGAAATGAGCGAGAAGGAGAATGAACCGGATGACGCGGCCACCCACACACCCCCGGGGACCGTCTCTGCCCTCCAGGAAACCAAGGTAACTCGGGAGGCGCGGGGCCTGGACCCCTGACCGGTGAGCCCCCGGCCCGGCGCCCTCCTCTGGACGCGGTCGCCACTGTGGGCTCGGGTGCCTTGGAGTCACAGTAGCAGGGCCAGTGTGATCCCTAAGGCTCCGCGCGGTGGAGTGGGTTCGCGACAAGGGCCCGCCGAGGAGCCCCCATCGCACAAGCATGACACGCCCTTGCGCGCGTGATGAGCGGACGCGCTACCGCGACCCTCCAGGGAGGTTGTAACTCGGCTTTGTTGGAGGGAATCAGCGCAAAGAAGGCGGAGGGAGTGTGTGGCTGTGTGTAGCGGGTGTGGGCCGGTGTACGCGCCGGTGTGCGTGCGAGGCGCTCCCTTCCCGTGTCCGCCAGGTCTCTGCGTGTAGCTTAACCTGTCTCACTCTCTCTGCCTGTGTCTCGGAAAATGTCTCTACAACCTGTTTGTCTCTGTCTTGGTCTCTCTCTACGTGCGTCTCTCCCGGGTTATCTCGGCGTCTCTATGTGTTTATCTCTGAGTCTCTTGATGTCTCTCTCTCATCCGCCGCAGTCCTGCATTCTGCACCCTCCCGCGTCAACCGGGTTAGGCTCGGGGACTTGAGGCCGCGGCCCGGGGGTGCGCAGCTTCTGAGTCCGCGCTGGGGGCTGCGGCAGCGCGGGGCATCGCGGGCGGGGACCGGGGTACTGTCGCTGCAGCTCCAAAGCAGAAAAACAGGCAGTCTAACTCCCCTCCCGGGAGCAGAACGGGGGTGGGGCAGGTAAAAGCAAAAAGAGAAGTCATCGTAATTAATGAATGTCATAATTAACCCTAATTATGTATGATTGTTACTCCTGCGGGAGTCACAATGAATAAATTATTCCCCTGTGAAGTCAGGAGGAGCCCATACTCCTGATGCTGAAGGGGGTAAGAGAGAGTGCTGCTCACGTTACACGCCCCCATCCACCTCTAATCTTTCTGCTCCCTCCCCAAGTTCTAGGTGTTCCAGACTGCCCCGCAAGAAGTTCTGTGGGAAGCGACCGGAGCGGGCTTGGGAATGGGAAAAGAAGCGGCTGTGTCAAGGGCGCTTCCCCACCCCACCCCCCCGCCGCCCCCAGCTTTCAGGCCAAGACCCTCTTCCATGTCCCTTGAGGAGGGGGGTGTATTTTGTTCCCACCCTGCTTCTGTCATCCAGATGAGGAGGTAGAGCAGTGAGGACCAAAAATAGATGTGGTCTTTGGTTCCCCCTACTATCACTGGTTTATCTATGGCTCTCTCCAATGCTCATCTTCCTCTTCATTCTGTATTGACCACCCCCCAGGACATGAGGTTAATTCAAGGTCAAGGTCATCAAGGGAATGACCAGGGGAAGGAAGATGAGTAGGGCCATGGTGGAGTCTGGCTGAGGCACCTTAGGAAGCTCCCCATACCTAAACCAGAGGAACACAGTAGGTCTCCAGGTCCAAGTCTTCAGATATGCACTGGACCTTCTCCTGCCTCCTTTTGATAATGAGACCCTGAGCTTTCAGACCACAGCATTAACTTCCTCTCAGAGAGTCAAGTGTCTACTGGGAAAGGAATGCTGTGTTGGGGTGGAAGGATATTGCTTGGAATATCTGTAATAGCTTCTTTTAGGCAGAAAGTCCCAGAACCTGAGCTCTTTCCTGCGTTCCAAGACTCCTGATCTTTTCAGTTACCTCCTACTCACCCTGGACAGACACGCTATCCCCATGCTGGCTTCCCAGGAGCTTAGGGGCTTGGGGTCCTCCCAGGCCCTGCCCCGCTTCCCACACCAAGGCCTGGCAGCTCTACCCCTTCCTTAAGAACTCTCAGAAAGCAGGCATGAGTGAAAGCAGGCAGTAGTGCTGCCTCAGCAATCAGCAGGCTGCAAGCTGAGCTGTGTAGGGAGAGGGAGGTCTGGGCCTGGCAGGTTTCTACTTCCCTCTTCCCAGCCCCAAGACCCTCCTATGCTATCACCTCCGCGTCTGAGCCATGGAGATCCCAGGAGCAGGAGAAGAGGGGAAATGGACATCTGACCTGTCCCTTCTGTGCTAGACCAATCGGAGCCCTGTGCCTTTGCTCCTCTCCACTGTACCTTCCCCTTGGGAAGGACTCAGTAATAACCACACAGGCTTGGCCGCAGGGTCAGGAGGGTAGAGGTGGGCAGAGAGAGAATATTTCAGGGATCTTGCCAGCCTCCTTCCACTCCCCCTCCTTCGATTCAACCTGTCTCAAAGAAACTTCTGTCTCCAGACTGTAGGAGTTGGGGAGAGGAAAGGGAGAGGGTTGGCTGCGCCCACCCAGCTCAGTTTGAGGCAGGTACAACAGAGGAGGCTGGTGCCCATCAGGCAGTGAATTCAACATTCCAGGCCTATAATATCAATGTTTGGGGCCCTCTTGTCTTTTCTGCCAGCCCAAGTCCAGCCGCCTACTCATTTTACAGTTGAGTCTCACCCCTGTACCCAAGCTACTCAGCAACCTTCCTAGTGTTGGTATCGCTTTTTCTAAGTCCCCATAGTACCACATAGGGCCTGCCATTACCCTCTTTGGACCCTGCCATGCCAGCTCTGCCATCTGAGTCAGCTTGTGCCAAGTCCACCACCACCCACCACCAGCTGCTTAGTGCCTTTTCAGGAGCTGGCAGGAAGTGAGAAGGTGCCGTGAGGAATTGAGGAAAGAAGAGACCATCTAGGGAATGGGGAGGTGGGGGGGAGGCGGGAAGGAGATGGGCAGGCTAGGCCTTGCCTCTAGGAGGAGATTCAGAAGAATAGGCCCAATGGTTCAGGCTCCAAGCCAAACAAGCTACTGGTGCATTGGGAGGGTATAGGATCCAGGTGGGCCAGCTTGCCAGGGTACATGGCAACTTCTCCCCATGCCAGAGAGTGGGTCCAGGGACAGTGGGGGACCTGAAAAGATAGCTGGTGGGGAGATGGGGAAAGGTCCTCTCTGAGAATTAGGAGTCCCATGAGTGGGAATACCTGGCCAGGCTGAGCCAAAATGAGGTTTGGGTAGCTAAGCCAGATATACTCTGGAGTAGGCAGGCATCAAGCCATTTGACAGAGATGCCCCCTTCCTGCCCTCCAGCCACAGCCCTTGACATCCGCCAGCCACCACATCTGGGGCCAGGGAATCTCAGGCAGAGCCAGGGCTGCCCTGGTGCTGGGGAACATTCTGTTCCAGAGGCCTCTGAAACCCTGCAGAAGTGGCTTTTGGTGCTGAGGCCAGGGCACCACCAGGAAAGGGCACAAGCTGGAGAGTAAGGGAGACATGAAATCTCATCCCGTGAGGATTACTATGGAAATAATGGCTTTGGGAGGGGGAACATGATCGATGTCTTCAAATATTTGAAAGACTGATGTGTGTAAGAGGGAGTAGCTCTTCCTGTAGCCAAGGGAGGAACAAGGGCCGACAGGCAAAAATTGCAGGGAGGCAGGTTTCAGCTCTATATAGGGAAGCACTTTCCAGCAATTGCAGCTGCCCAAAGATGGAATGATTGTCCCAAAAGAGGGTGTGCGTCCCATCACAGAGGTGACCAAAAGAGTCAGATAACCATTCAGAGGGCTGCACAGGGTGATAAGGTGGGAACTGCTCTAGGTGGCCAGTCTTTCAAGTCCCTTCTAACCTTATATTTCATGATTGACCTGGTGGACAAACCCATGGTGCAACTGAGGGGCAGAGGTGAGGGCCAAGGGAAGGCCCAGAGCAGCTGGATGCTCCTGGTCACTTGGGCTCAACAGCCAAAAACACTGGTTCAAGTCCTGGCCTGGCTACTTATCAAATGAGGACTCATGATGAGTAAGTGACTCAACTTCTATGAGCCTCAGTTCCTCATCTGAAAAGTGGGACGATAATTGTCACCACTCAGAGGGGAGTGCCTGGATTAATGAGATGCTGCATCTGAAGTGCTTAGCTCACTTTCAGTCTTCTGACAATGACAGCCCCTCATTACATCTACAAATTTATGTTTTGTTTTTGCTTTTTGGACCCTGAGCCTTGCATTGCCTAGAGAGCATGTAGTCCTGCCTCCTTCCACTTGGATGTGGGGAAACTGAGACTCAGAAAGAGGAAGCGAAATGACTCGCCTTCAGATATAGGGTTTAGTTTGCCCCCACCTCCAACACATCCTTCCACAGACCTCAAGTTCTCTATGTCCATGGCCCCTGGGCAGAACATTGGATGGTTCACCTGCCTCTCTGGGCCTGTCAGAGCCCCCAGAGCCACATTCAGCCCGTAGAACACATTTGTGTTTTCACTGTCCCTCTGGCCCTCCGTCTCTGCCCCAACAGGCAGGCATCTGGGGCCTGGGGCCCTGCTTCTCATAGACACACAAAGAAGCCCACAGTACTGTCCAGGAAGCTGCATTTGGAAGGAGTTGGGCAACTCAGTGTATCAGATACCCCAGGGCTCTGGCTTCCCAGCTGGCACACTGGGGCCTTCCTTGTGCCCAAACATTTCCCTACCTGCATCCACCTCCATCTTGCTGCCTCTGGTCTCCCCTGGGACTAGAGGGGCCACCAGTTCCATCCCCTCGGCACAGTTGCCAGGCTGCCTATTGTGCCAGCTTGGAACCCTGGCCAAAGCTCACAGCCTAAAGCTGGGCCTCTGCCCCCTTTTTTCTATCACCGATGGAAAGGAGGGGGCGGGGGTAAGGAGGATCTCAAGAGGAGAGGAGTGGAGCAGGTATCTGGGTGGAGAGTTTTCCAGGCCTCATTCTGGGCAGACTCAAGAAGGGTGTGTTTGCATGAGCAGTGGGAATAACTCTGGCCTCACTGCAAAATGCAAAAAATGGACTCCATTTAGGATTCCAGCCACTTGTTCACATTTATTCAGCGAACACTGACTGAACACCAACTACATGTTGAGGCCTTGTGTGGGGATTTTAAGCAACTATCTCTGCCCTCAAGAGGCTCCTGGGAGAGGGAGAACTGAATGAAAACATAAACCTGATTGGAGCTACAATGGAAGTCAGCCCTGGGGGTGCAGAGGAGGAGGGAGTAGCTCCACTAAATAGAATTCCTGCAGAAAAGACAGTTAGTTTCCCAGGGAAGAGGAAGAGCCACTGGAAGCCCTGAAGAATAAAGAGAGTATTAATTGAATATGGCAGAGAAGAGGACAAGTAAGTCAAAAGCTCAGAGGCATGGCATGAAACATGGTTAAGTTCAAGTCCTCATGTTTGGGCTGCAAGTGGAAGGCAAGAGTTGGAGAGGCCTGTTTGGATGAGTTGAGAAGTCTCATTACTGGGGCAAGGGCCTTGGCTGGGTCCTGAGGAGCTATGACAAGTTTTCAACAGGGTCAGGGATCACCTCCCTGGCTGCTGTGTGGAGAGCAGGTGGGGATGAGCAAGGTGGAGGCAAGGGGCTGTGGCCCTGAACTAGACTGTGGGTGCTGGGACCTGAACTAAGGAAGGGCTGTGCAGGTGATGAGGTGATTGTAGAGGATGAGCTGGATGGAGAGCGTTTCGGAGGAAAAATCGGCCTTGAGGATGCGGGTCCAGGATGACCACTCCCCCCTCTGACCCTGTTCAAGAACACAGGTAAAAAAACAGGACCTGGTGTGTTTTGTTTGGCCCCCAAAGTATAACCATACAATGAAATCCTGTGTAGTCATAAAAAAGAAGGATGAAACTCTATGTATTGGTATGAAATAATTTTCAAGTTTTACTGTTAACTGAGAAAAGCAAAGTGCAAGAAAAATAGTATGCTACCATTTCTGCAAAGAAAAAGGTAAATAAAACCTCTTGAATTTGTTTCTACCAATTTCACATAAAAAAATCTAGATGTCTTTTGAAAAATTGGAAAACCTGTCAACCCTGGGCTGGACATAAGGACTAACCTCAGTTGGCTAGAGGAGACCAGCAGCTGCTCCCTGGCTGTGCAGTTGGCCACAGTCCCCACTACTCCTAATTAATGCCTCCCCAGCCAAAACTCCTTCGCTTGTGGACTTTGTCTGCCTGGCTCCTCTAGGCATCCCAAGGAGATATCCTGGAGAGGAGCCAGCGCCCTCTTGGGCTTCCACTCACAGACCCTCTTTCTTTTTCAGCTCCAGCGGTTCAAGCGCTCACTTTCCCTCAAGACCATCCTCCGAAGTAAGAGTGTGGAGAACTTCTTCCTTCGCTCAGGCTCTGAGCTCAAGTGCCCCACTGAGGTGCTGCTGACACCCCCAACTCCGCTGCCCCCTCCGTCCCCACCACCAGCATCCACAGATAGCGGCCTGACCACCCCGGCACCCTCACCCTGCCCAGTTCCACGCCCCCTGGCACCACTCAAACCAGTGAGGCTGCACAGCTTCCAGGAACATGTCTTCAAGAGAGCCAGCTCTTGTGAGCTGTGCCATCAGCTTATTGTGGGTAGGTGCCTGAGGTGGGCAAGGGGACGGGCCAGTGCTGGTGTGGGGAGTAGGCCCATGAAAGTGCCCGATATTGGGCTCTTGCCATTCAGGCTCCCGGTCCTAACTGCCCCTCATCCTGGATGGACAAATGAGCACTTTCGGGGATGGGCAGTTGCCCAGTGTTGCTCTGTTTACTAACAACTCAGGCTTCAGTGCCAGTTCACACCCTGACTATATGAGGGGTAGGCGTTAGGCCCTGAGGCTGGCGTGAGGCTGCCCAACCGCCTGCTCTCTTCTTACTCCCTAACCTGTCTCCTTTGCTCCTTGCCCATGGATGTACTAACCCCTCTTGCTGACCCCAAATTCTTCCCAGGAAACTCCAAGCAGGGCTTGCGGTGTAAAACATGCAAAGTCAGCGTCCACCTCTGGTGCTCCGAGGAGATCTCCCACCAGCAATGCCCAATCAAGACAGTGAGTGGGGACCACACAGACTGGCATGTGGGGGAGTGAGTACCCCTCCAGGCTGGTTCCTTACATAAGGTGGTTCTTGGGCTTGAAGAAGCCAAGTGCTCGGTGGGCTGTGACATCCCCGTGCCCTCTCTCTGGTCCCTCTTGCCACAGTGCTCCTCCTTCCGCCGCAACTTCAGCTCCCCCCTCCTGGTGCATGAGCCGCCACCAGCCTGTGCCACAAGCAGAGAGTCCCCACCCACCGGTAAGTGTCCCCCTCCCCCATTGCCTCTGTGGTGCAATGAGAAACTCATGCATCCCATAGACGGCACCTGAGTCACATTGGCACTGCCAGTTCTTGGCACTGCTACCACTTCCCTTCTCTGGATGCTCCTGTACTGAATGAAGGGTTCACTCATTCATTCATTCATTCCTCCTTCAACAGACACTTTATTGAGCACCTGCTTGGTGCCAGGCAGTGTACCAGACACAGGAACATAGCACTAAAGAAGGTGAAGTTCATGGTCTGTAAGGGAGCTAGACATGAAATGGATAATCATACCAGTCATCAATTAATCATCATTCAAATGAATTCCTGAAAGGAGGACAGGGAATAAAGAGAAGATAAAGCAGACACTGTCCTCATCCACAGAGACCAGGAAGGCGGCCTGGATACCTGAAGATGGGGAGTTAGTGCTGAGGATCTGGTGTGGGCAGAGAGTGACCTGAGGCAGGAAAAGGCAGTTAAAGAAAAGACAACACGACTATGATTGAGGGAGTGAGAGAGAGGGTGTGACGGGATCGTGGGTGCAGGGCCTTGGGGTCTATTTTAAGATTGTTCTTTGGACTTTATTTTAAGGGCAATTTTTATGTTTTTACAAGAGCCTTCTGGCTGCTGTGTGGACTGGAGGCACTGGAGGGGAAGCAGGGAGAGTAGTTGGGAGGACCACAACAGAGTTTGGCAACTTGGAGCAGGCTGGTAGCAGTAGAGATGGAGAGAAGTGGGCAGATTCTAGAAACCTTTGGGAGGTCGGGCTAGGTCATGAAGTGATATGGGCAGTGAAGAGAGTGAGGGATCAAGGACGCCCTGGGTTCCTGCATGGGCTCCGTGGGAGGACGGGCAGCTCTCCCTGCAATGAGGGAGACTTGGGCGGGGTGGGTGAGGGGAGACAGGGAGTTCGGCCTCAGGCATGCGCTGCCTGAGCTAGTGGAGGAGTCAGGGTGGAGATACAGGGCTTCAGGGCAGGGTGAGGCTGGCAGCTGGATGCCTGGCCTTGAGGGTGGATGCTTGGCAGGGGCCAGCGGGAAGGTGGACCCCATCTACGAGACCCTTCGCTATGGCACCTCCTTGGCACTGATGAACCGCTCCAGCTTCAGCAGCACGTCTGAATCCCCCACACGGAGCCTGGTATGTGGGCACCGAAGGGGAATCTTGGGGACAGAGGTCTTCGAGGAGGAGGGTCCAGGGGATGAACCTTCCCCTGTCTCTGTCCCCAGAGTGAGCGGGATGAGCTGACTGAGGATGGGGAAAGCAGCATCCGCAGCTCAGAAGAGGGTCCTGGTGACAGTGGTGAGTGGGGGTAGGGACCAGGGGCAGGAAGGGAACTCCGTGCGGGTACTTCCTGCTGCCTCACACCCTCGTCCCACCCTGGCATCTCCAGTATTCACAGCCCCTGCTGAGAGTGAAGGGTCAGGACCAGAGGAGAAAAGCCCCGGACAGCAGGTGAGGTGATGCTGACACTGAGCCCCCGGCAGGCCAGGTGGGAAGGGGATGTAGCTTCTCCTTGCCACTGATCCATAGGTGGATGAGAGCAGGCTGAGTGGGACCACCACCACTCCATCATTTATCCTCAGTCTACAGGGATGGGCAATGCCAGGGTGAGTGAGTAAGGGAGGCAGGTCTTACCCTCCCACCACTGACCCTAAGGGTGGGCAGTTCCAGGGTTCAGCAGGCAGCAGAGTATCCGCCTTCGCCATCCCTGGCCCAGTCCCTCCAGGGGTGTGTGAGCACAGCAGATAGGAGAGGCAGACCTCACCCTATCCTCGATCCAGGAGCACTGTGCCCCACCTCCTAGCCCTCGGGTAGCAAGGTCTGGGCAAGGGGATAGTGGCTGGAGTGAGGAAGGTGTTGCGCTCCCATCGCCGACCCAGAGCTCTTCCACAGCCCCCCAGGCTGCCCCTGCGGAAGGACTTGGGGCCCATGTACTCTTACGTCGCGCTCTACAAGTTTCTGCCCCAGGAGAACAACGACCTGGCTCTGCAGTAAGTTTTGTCTGTGTCAGCCATACTGGGCGGCCGCCTGGCTCCAGCCTCAGGGCTCTGCGCTCCCAGACCTTGGGACATGAGAAGGGCCTTCAGGAACCTTTTCCTGGTATGCTTGAGGCTGCTGAGCCCTGAGAGGAGTGGAGCTTCCCAGAATCCAAGAGAGATTGGTGCTGATGGCATGGCTCCTGCTCCTGCCCCAGCTCTGTCCTGGAGAGTATCTGCTATACCTGTGGTCACGTGGTATCCTCCTTCCAAGGGCATCAAGAATTCTCCCCCAGCTGAGGGGGATGCAGAGGATCTGGGGGCCCAGGACTGTTGGGATGTAGAGAGGGCAGGTCCCTTCTGCCCCATATGCTGCCCAGCTTTCTTCTCCCAGGCCTGGAGATCGGATCATGCTGGTGGATGACTCTAATGAGGACTGGTGGAAGGTGACTTGGCAGGGTGGGGTGCGGAGGGCCCCTGGTAAGCACCTCATCCAGCCCCTGCTCTCAATGGGCGCTGCCCCACCTTCTCTCCAGGCCCCAAAGACTTACCCTCCTCCAGCCACTGGTCCTAGCCAAGCCTAGGACCAACCCTCAGGCCTCGCTCTCTCGCTTTGACACCACCCTCACCCCCACCCCTTGTCCCTCTGCTCAGCCTGGTCTCTCTGTCCACCTCATGCCCCTCCCAACCCAGAAGCCACCCAACTAGGGCCTCGAATACAGAGAGCCCAGGATCTGGCATTGGCTCTAGAGAAACAGTGGGGGGTGGGGGTTTCACTGATGTTCATGCCAGCCTCATCCCCAGGGCAAGATTGGCGACCGGGTTGGCTTCTTCCCAGCTAATTTTGTGCAGCGGGTGAGGCCAGGCGAGAATGTTTGGCGCTGCTGCCAACCTTTCTCCGGGAACAAGGAACAAGGCTACATGAGTCTCAAGGAGAACCAGGTGAGTGCCTGGGCCCTGGAGTGGCTGGAGAGATGGGCGTGGGAGACGGGCAGCAGGAGTGGTCGAGTGCCGTGGAGGAGGATGCTTGCAGCCTGGCAGTGGTGGGGAAGGCAGGTTAGAAACAGTGGGACCTCAGTGCCCTCCTGTCCTCCTCTGTTGGGTTTTGAGGCTGGTGGCCAACACAGGCAGGGGACTGTATTACATTACAGGCAGTTTGGGGGAGAGGAGGAGCATTGGATTAGGAAGGAGTGTAGAGACTTGGGTTTGAATGCTGGCTCTGCCTTTGGCTTGTTGTACCTTGGCAAGTCCTTTTCCCTCTGTTACCTGCATTATGAAATGGGAGTGGGGCTGCATTAGACCAGCCGTTCTCAAAAGTCAGCCCCGAAGTGCTGCTCAATGTCTGCTGATGTCCTGATCTCGCTGCTGCACCCTGTACCTTCATGGGATCTGCTCCTCTCACCTCAACTGAGGGCTCAGACTACATCTGATGCTGGTTTCATCATTCCCTAGAGTGAGCCCACTGGGAGCCATCAGCAGGACTTGGGGCCAGGGCTGTAGGCAGTGCCAGGCCTCAGCTCCATGTCTCTCTGTCTCAGATCTGTGTGGGCGTGGGCAGGAGCAAGGACACTGACGGATTCATCCGCGTCAGCAGTGGCAAGAAGCGGGGCCTGGTGCCAGCCGACGTGCTGACCGAGATCTGAGTGGAGCCAAGAGAACCCAGATGCCATCCCTGCCCATGCCTGGCCTTTGCTTCTGGCCCCAGTGGGGGAGTGGGCATCTGCCCACATTTCCTCCCTTTGCCTCTCTCCTAGGAGCCACTCACCATGCCTTGGGAGCCTTCTGCACTGAGGAAGATTTTATTTCTTGGATCCCAGGGTGCCCTGAGGGGACTGCTCCTCTGGAACTTGGGGGTGAGGGAGGAGGATAAAGTGGGAGGGGATGGGGAAGCTCCAGGTAGGTCCACCCAGTGCCCAGTCACCCCCAGTCCAGTTGCTGTGCTGAGTCCAGCCCTGGGGAGCATTCTTGGGGAACTTCCCTGCTGCTTCCTCCAGAGAGCCTTCTGGAACCCACACCAGCTTTGCATGACTGACACCTCTGTCTCCCCACAGAGCTTCTGCTTGGGTCTATGTGTGTGTGACCATGCAGCTGTTGCTTTGGAAGTGGGGCCTTGGGAAGGTGCCTTCCTTGTCCCTCAGCCCTCTGCCCTGGGTTGGGAGGGGACCTGGCTACAGAAGATCCTGAGTCCACCTCCTGATCTCACCACCTCTGTCACTCCATCAATTCTCAGGAAAGTTCTGCGGGAATCTCTCCCATTACTTGAAACCTGGGCGGACAGAGGAGGGGAGGGCTGAGGTCTGGGAAGGGTGTGGAAAATCAGAGACTATACCGTCAAGTTGAACAGTCACCAGAGAGCAGCCTCATCCTACCCTTGTCCACTGGAAAAGGACACCCAAGAGCAACCAGAACACAGAAGTCCAAATGAGAACAAAAAACTGCCCCATGCTTGGTCAAAACAACCCCCATTTCACTATCAGAACTCTAAAAGCACCCAGCAGCAGGACCAACCAGCCAGGGGATCCTCACCAGGCCTGCCTCTACCCTCAGCGTTGACCTCCAAATGGCCCTTCCTCATCCCCCTCTCCTGGCTCTGCAGGCAACAGGGCTGCCAGGCTGCCGGTGCAGGGCTCCCTTTTACGGCTGTATTTGCCCCCTGGTCTTGGACACAGAGTCTTGGAAGGAAGAGGGTGAATCATTCTGTTTGGCCACCAGGAAAGGGAGTAGGTGCCCTGTAGGTAGAGTGGGCACAGGCAAAGAGGATCCCTCCCTTGTAGGTTGCTTTATTCTGGTGCCATCCTCCTCCCTCCCCAGCCCCCCCCCCCCCCCCCAGCTCAGAGTCTCCTCTTGTGCCCTTGATTGTGCCAGCCGATGTGACCCCCCATTCTGGGCACAGTCATGCCCTCCCATGCAATGCGAGGGACACATCCTCCTATCCATTGGCCTGTGCCCCAATTCTCCTCCCAAAAGGGGGGCTCAAGCCACACTGCCCTGTTTGCTGCCATGAGGCCCCCTCAGCAATATCCCAGGGGCGGGCCAAATGCCCACTGTACATGAGGCTGCATGATGGGTCTGATGGAGCATTGCTGAGGCCCCAGACTCTTAATTAAATGTTTCTTGTCCCAACCTGCCTGTTCTGTGTATCTGCTTGGGATAGATGAAGAAAAGTGGTAAGGAGTGGGGTGAGGGCTGGGGGCACTGAGAGGGGACAAGCCTCAAGGCGGAAGAGTTTCGTTCATCTCAGAGGAGAGGTGTTGGGGCTGACATTGCTGGGACCCTTAACCTCCTCACTCCCTTCCACTGAGTAGCCTGAGACTTGGGGATCTGGGGAAGTGTTTGAGAGAAGGGGCTGGAGAGAAGGGGCTGGAGAGAGGGAGGGGCTTTGGTCACTTTCACGTTCCAAGCACACCTCAGTCGTGAGGAGGCGGGCACATACCTCCAGCGTCAAGACGGTTCCTGCGCACCCAGCAGTGCCCTCTGAGACCGGCTGTGCCTTGGGACTCAGGGGCTCCTACCCATCCGAGGATCAGCCTAGTCCCCTCAGCATCCAAAGCCCGAGGCAGAAATGCTGGCAGCAAGGACAGTCGCGGACAGTGGGGCCCCTAGATGACTCAATCACAGCCGTCATCGGTAGCATGGCACAAAGCAAGCCGGCGGCAGCACCCCTCCCGCAGCTGTGCCCGCCGCCCACCTGCTCCGGCAGCGCTGCCTCCTTCCCCTCAGCCACCCCGCCACGTCAGCGGCACTGTGAGCACGTCCTGTGCTATTTATAGGCAGAGGGGAGCCAGGAGGGAGCGAGAGGCAGGCTGCGGGGGTGCCAGGGCAAAGCGGTGCTGCGAAATGCGGCGTGGGGGTGGGAGACCTGCCCCACCTGATAGGCACTCTCCGGTTCTGTCTTCCAGTCCGCCAGCACCAAAGCAAGGTAAGCCAGGTGGGACCAGACCCTGAGCTTTCTTTGGGCCACTTTACCAGAGAAGGCCCTAGAACTGGTGAGGGAAAAGGAGGATTCCCTCCAAAACCCCCTGGTGGTGGAGGTGAAAAAAGAGGTCACAAACCCAATCCAAAGGCAGAGAGGGAAATGTGTAAATAGGTACCTACTGTGCCCTGGGAACCAAGCCAGGAACTTAATTTTATTTAATCCTCTCAATAATCCAGTGAAGAAAGTAGTGGTATCCCTTTTCACAGATGAAGAAACTGAGGCCCAGGGATATTAGATGGCTTATCCAAGGTCATACAAGTTATCCAGCACAACCTTACCCCTTTTATACATGAAGTAACCGAGGCCCAGATGGACTAGTAACTTGCCCAAGTTCACCCGGCAAAATAGTGGTCAAGCCAGTCTCAGAAATCATGTCTCTTGCCTCCCAGTCCAGCTCTTCCCCCACTAGAGCTTGGGTCCCTTAGTACCTTAAACCAACAAGATAGAAAAAGACACCTTGAGATGCTGAGCCAGGGGCTCCAGGGATCAAGATCCCACCTCATTTGAGATAGTCAGAGACTTTCAGTTAAACCTTCTGCACACCCTGCTTGTGTCTGCCACCAGTCGGCAGCTGGCCTGGACCCCCGCCCTCCTCCCTAGCCCATTTGCCGCACTGCTGAGCACAGCAGCTTTTTCGGGTGGCTGAACCACTGACAGCATGCTCACAGCCTGGGGGCTGGGAACAGCTGGTGCTCCCACTGTAGCCTCTGCCCTCCTCTGTGTTCACTCTCGGGGGGTGGGGCTGGACCAGCAATATCATTGGCCTGGGGCAGAGGATGCCCAGGAACCTACTGGTGGTTGATGCCAACCCACCATTTGGCTCTGTTGTCTGACTCACATGTGCCCTCCATCCCCCACCTGAGCCTGAGTTTAACTGTGTGGGGATAAAGGTTACCTAGGCTTAGGGGAAATGCAAGAATAGGGATAGTCTGGGAACCAGCGACAGGAGGCCTAAAAGGGTAGAGATGGATACCAGAGGTGGGGCGGGGGACTCAGAGTGAGCTCTGTGCAATCCCACCCATCCTACTAGTGCCAGTTACTCCCTTTGGCCCTTTCAACCTTCTTCACCCCCATTCATGGCCCTCTCTCATGCGTGGGACAGGCTGGGGACATCTGCTGAGGAATGCAAGGAAAGCAGCCATGTACTTCCAGCCACAGCCCTCCCTGTGCTTGCAGGGAGCCAGCCTAGGTGGGCCCTCTCTTAGCCTCAGCGAGAGCACAGGGAAGGAGGTAGGGGACCCTATACCTCTTCTCCAGCTCATGGCCCTGCAGCAGCCACTATATGCAGTGCCTGTGCTGCAGCCCACTCTGAATCACACCCTCCCACGTCTGGGGAGGTTAAAGGTGGGTGCTAGTGTTCATGCAACGCTGCAATTCTGGGGAGTCCTTGGCCCCTCCAGGCCTTAGTTTCCTCCTCCGAAAATGGAGTTGGACTTGCTCAGGGTGACTTTACCCGGGCACTATGACCTACTTTAAAGGGTATGCAAAATTATGTAATGGGAGCAGTTGTATGCTTTTGAGAGAATGGACATATCTTTTCATTAAAATTTTGTAAGTTTCCAAGACCTGGAAGAGATCTAGCAGCAGTTACTTTTGATTATCTGCTTGTGAGGGGCCTTCCCAGGCATTGTTCTGGGAAGGGGTTGAAGCCCTGTGGCGGAAAGAGGTAACTTCCAGGCCTGAGGTGAATGACTAAAGAAATGACTAAACCCAAAGCTTCCCAAGAGATAGGCTCCTACAATCCATAAGCTGCTCCCCCGACCCCCAACAAAAAAAAGTGGGCAGTTTCCTACACCTGCAGCAAACCTGTGAAGAGAACAGCACCATCTTCTGGCCCAGGGTGGAAACTGGTTTCTGTGCTGCACGCTCAGGAGCTCCACTGCAGGTCCCATTCTTCTTACTTACCTTATTCTGCTCCCTGGAGGTGGAGCAGCCTTCAATGCCCTTTCTCCTC
>NW_011889351.1:214538-252696 GCF_000151845.1 Pteropus vampyrus
ATGAAAGCTATTTTATTGAAGGATTGATCTATATAATTGCCAAGGCCACTATGTACAGGTAAGAGAGGTGGTGCTTTATTTCTTGGTCTCTTCTTCCTTGGACAGAGTCTTGATGATCTCCTCTTTCTTGGCCTGGAGCCGCTCTTCACGGCGCTTGCGTGCTTCCTTGGTCTTAGATCTACGGGCCTCAGCTTGGTCACTGAGAAACAGAAAAGATGGGTCAGTTTTCTGAAAAGAGATGAACTGCTATGAAATGATATGAAAGCACACACACAGACCTTTCCCTTTGAGCCTAGTCAGCTTGAGGAATGAGCTGGAGTGGCCACCAAGAGCTCTTGTTTCAACTAACCTACAGTCCCTACCCTGCCAATGACAGTAGATTGTGTGGTGGTATATACAGGAGAGAAGAGCATACACCTCTAACAGACTGCATGCTAGTGAAAATTAGGTATTAGGCACATTTGAAATGTCTCAGAAGAACCCCTATAACAAAAGTCAAAGAATCTGCCCCCATGACAGAGACCCATTCTTGAAGAAACTTACGCCAAAAGTTTCTTGCGAGCCTTGTCTGCCTTCAGCTTGTGGATATGTTCCATGAGAATCCGCTTGTTTTTGAACACATTACCCTTCACTTTCAGGTACAGGCTGTGATACCTGTAGGGTATAAGAAGCAGAGGTTCTGGTCAGTGATGGGATCAGAGGTTGGCCCTTCCACACATGGTCCCTTAATGTATAGGGTTCCTTTCTCTCTTCTACTGCTGCAGGAACTACTTTCCCCCAGACTTTCTGTGCAATTTCTAGACAGAAGAGCTTGTCTGGCAGATAAATTCTTACATTATCCTGATGATGTATGGGGGGAAAAAAACAGGACTGAATAGACAATTTTATATAAACATGTTCTGAGACTGAAGCAAATCCGACTCGTTTTCAATGTGAAAATATTATAAAAACTCTTCTTAGAATTATTTCTAAACAGAACTTGTCTCTAATACTAATGTAACAGAAAAGTATAAATTGGATTCATCAATTGAATTTTTGGCTAACTGTTCAAGAACAATATTAATTTAACATCAAGTGTAGGAATGCTATATTTTCTAGAATTTGACATTTTCAGCCATCGAGACTATATTTTGTAAATGGAAATACAAGAAACAGAATGTTAAGAATAGAAAGTTGTCATTTGTCTCCAAAGACTATTGATATACTACTAGACCAATGAGAGAGCTTGTATCTATGCAAAAAACAATCCATCAACGCAGCACATGGGTCTTGGTGGGCCCAAGAGGAGGGTGTGCTTACATGTGGCGGTCAATCTTCTTAGATTCACGGTATCTTCTGAGCAGTCGGCGAAGGATTCTCATCCTCCTCATCCAGGTTACCTTCTCAGGCATTCGAGCATTGGCAGTACCCTTTCGCTTACCTGCAGGGAAGATGAGTTAGGTCCACTGTAGCATATTTAGGTCTCAAGTCAGTTTTTAGCAGGTGATGATCCCATATAGTTCTTTCATTTACTCAAATTTTAAAGAAATACAACAAACAAGGCAATTCTTCTCCATTCACTTCATACACAATGTGGATATGACTGGGCATGCACCAAGGCAGTACAATAAGCTGGAAGGAGCTTTAAAGGTGGTGCAACTTTCACCTCCCTAAGTCATCCTGACTTTAGAAAGTGATTTTAGGACTTATTGGATAACATTTTTAAGTACCTAGTAGAATCCTTGGCATAGTGGAGGTGCTCAATAAATGTGACCCCTTTCTACCAATACTTTCAACTTCAGTAGTAGTACCAATTTTCCAATTTGCAGAGAAAACACATCAAAAATCACGGAGTAAGCAAAGGGTTCAATATGAGACAGAATAGGAAGAAAAAGATCTGGAATATATCTGTCTTAACTTAAACATCTATTATTTCTTAAGTCTTAGAGAAAGAAGACTGCACTTACCTATGCCCATATGCCTGCCCTTTCTGCGGGCCAAGGTGTTTTTCCGGCATCGTGCTCGGGAATGGACAGTCACAGGCTTCCGGATGATCAGCCCATCTTTGATCAGCTTCCGAATCTGCTGACCTGGAAAAACATAATGCACCTGGTTGGTCAGCTGGGGCCCAGCCCCAAGAACACCAGCCACAACCCAGAATCCAAATAAGACAGCTGGAGACATTGCTCACATCCCTGGCCTAGTTGTCTCAAAAATGGTGGCAATACTCAAACTTTATTTCTCATTAAAATTTTTTCCTACCCTTTTGAATGTTTTATAACATACTGTCTCTATATATATATATTTGGGGACAGATAATCAAAATAGTGTATAGATGTAGCTTAGTCCTTTAGGTCCCACCTGTCTCACTTATTAGCTACTGTTCTAAAACAAGATTAGGATTTTTTGAGCACGTATTTTACCACCACAAAGGTTAAAAACTTCCCTGATATTGACAAAGATTCTTTTGCTTAACCAAACTTTTGTCACTCTTGAACCTTCTTCTAGGCCTATCTATGCATTTCCTTACAAATTCTAGTTTTAATAAGAACCCTTCATAATCTCTCTCCTCCACTGTAAAATCCCATTGCAGTGGTCCCTAGATCTACTGCAATGGTCCTGAACAGAATGAATATACCAACAGGCTCCACTTAAGTCTGAGGCCAGGTCTTCCCACTTCACCATTTTCTTGGCCATCTCTACTGCCTAGTCCCTGTACCGTCCCTTCATCAATACTTCACATAAAATACTTCACAAAAAAACAAAATATTTACTTTAGCAAGTCATTAATGTAACACTGGGTAGTTCCATTAACTTCTATCCTGTCATTCTGGCAAATGTCAGGAAAAGAACCTCTGGCATCTCCATGTATCTGTGGCTCCACCATTTTATAAGACACCGCCCCCCACCCCCACCACACACACCTGGCCAATAAACTTTCCTAGGTTTGTTAAAATCAACACAATTGTGACCTTTCATCTCATTAAAGAGGATGAAGAGGTAGGGTGAAGAAGGGGCATAAAACTCACGAGAGTTGGCATTGGCAATTTCATTGGTCTCATTGGGGTCCAACCAGACCTTCTTTTTGCCACAGCGCAGAACACTGGAGGCAAGCCTCTTCTGAAGCCTGAGCATACTGTAACAAACAGAAAACACTGTCAGGCCCTGGAAGCTATTCCTGGGCAAGAATGAGCATCCTTAGCCAGATCTCCCCTTTCAAAGTCTTCTAATGTTGTTCAACTCCCAGATTAATCTTTCCTGTAACAAGATCTTTCACCTGTGGAAAATGAGGATAGTGGACAAAATTAGGATAAAGCGAGGAGCTTACGCCCATTCTGATGTATTTTTTTTTAGGCGAGGTAACCCTTGGTTCACCTCACAGATTGCAAGAACCTTGTCAGCTTACAATCCCTTATGGGTTTTTTTTTTTATTTTTTACGCCTACATCACTTGGTCTTCCTAGGTGGTCTCCCATCCACGTACTAACCAAGCCCGACCCTGCTTAGCTTCTGAGATCAGAGGGGATAGGGCTTGTTTAGGGTAGCATGGCCGTAGACTTGCCCATTCTGATATTCAGCTCTAAACACAAGTGTTTAGCGTGAGGAATCGGAGGCTAGTAGGTCTGATTTGCTAGTTTAGTCCTTTGCTTCCTGGGCTCGTTTTCTTCGTCATATCGCAGTAATAAACTACTATCAGCTAGCATTAGTTTTCTTATGAGCGGTCTACGGGGGTGCCCGGGATCGCCTCACTTTCGTCAGTCAGAAGCCTGGGGCCTACGTCATATGGAAGCAGAGATTAGCTTAGATCCAGGGCCGCCATCCAAGTAAGGGGGCGACGGCCCAGTCCCCACTGCTGCCTTTCCTCTGCCCGCGTGGGTAGCCCCCGCCATGTGTGCGGCGCGGGGCCTGTCCGGCCCCTGACTTAAGAGTTCCCGAGACGCTCCCCCACCCCCATTCTCCCAAGGCTCGGGCCTAGTGTGCTCCGGCCTACCACAAGCTCTGGGACCAGCCGCTTCAGGATTGCCTCCACCTCATCTCCCCCACCAGGGGCCACGGTACCGAGCCCCGCCGTCTCGCGGTGGCCGGTATTAAACCAGCTCGGAGACCCGCCGTAACTCACCTCATGGCTGCGACCGCAGCGGCGAAAGGAAAGAACTCCCTCTTGCCAGGCTCCTCCCATTATTTGTGAAGGGGAGAGGCCAACCCTCGCTCTGCTTTCGCCCGTATTCCCTCTGGTCCTTTCATCTTTTGCCACCCTTAAACTTACTTATCCCGTGTAAAGACTCGAGATAATAGAAAGCCTAATAGCGGGAATAGTTTTTAAACTTAAAAACATAGGAACTATACCCCTTTGGTAAGGCAAAGTGGTATAGTCCTACTTCCTACTAGGCACGCGCAGCGAGGGTGCCTGATCACGTGGGTAGTGGAAGCCGGAAGCACGCTGTATTGCGCAGGCGGGATGAGTGGATTTTGCTAGAGTGGCCTACTCCTTGCAGGCGTCGGGTATTTTCTGGAAGGGTGTTTTATTGGCCAACAAAAAATTAGAGTGAAAATAATGAGGCAGATATCAGACAAAAACAAATCTTATATTCACGCTCTCAGTAGATTGGCAGCCTCTGGAGTGCAGAATAGATCACCAAAGATATTAGTTTGTTTTTGCACCAGTGCTATCCTTAATCTTAGTATGTCCTCTGTAAAGTGTACCTAATCCTAATAATGCCATCATCCAGTTGTGAAAATCACATGAATTAATGTTTGCAACTTGCTAAGGACAGCATTAAGACAATAAGTTCGTTGATGGCGGGAACCAGTCTTTTGCTCACACTACTGCAGACTCTGAGCTTTACACATAGTAAGCACTTGAGAAATAGTACATTGGTTGGGTGAATGCATAGTTGTGAAAGTTAAAAAGTTCTAATGATGGGACAACCCCTTGTTCTTTCTTCCCGGTCTGGAGTACCCAATGCAAAAACCCAAGGAGAATATTCTGAGTTCTGCCTCGAACTCCTTGCTTGGTTGGCTCCAGCTGATCACCCCATCTCTGTCTGAATTTTCTTGGCTGCTAAAGAGAGCTCAAAAGATCAAAAAGAGAAAAAGAAGAACACAATTTATGCCACTTCCTCACAACACAATTAGTGTCATCCTCAATTTGCAGCTAAGTGAGGTAGCAGAAACTGAAAACCCAGAGTTTTCTGACTGCAAAATTCATGCTCTCTCTCTCATCCAGGCTCTCTTGTGCCCAAGAGGCAGATGGGACCACTGTTCAAGGTTGGATCTGGTCATGGAGCACCACTATTGGGCTTCATCCACACTTTCTCTCACAGTGATGTGATCAGAGAAACAGGCTGGCTATCCATTTTTTGAAGAACCTAAGGCGAGGAAGAAGACTAAGTCTATTCTAGTCTCCCTTCTAGCAGAACACAACAGGCTGGCCTTATATTAGGATCAATGAACCTGGGCAAATATTCATTCTACTCCTTACCTCTCCTCTTTGTGAAGCAAGGGAAGGGCTAGAGGAGGGAGGTAACAGGACCTCCTGTCATGACTGACCCTTGCACAGCACCTTACAACATCACCAAAAGCCCCAGCAGTCCATTATTTAATTTCATTCTCCCTCATCCTCCCAATAATCCCAGTGACAAAGACACGCTACACCCTATTTTATACAAAAGATTTAGTGATTTGTCCAGGGTCACCTGACCAGAGAGAGCCCTTCTCTCTCATCCACCCCAAATTGGCATAATCCCCTACTTCTTTTCTCTCCACAGATCACTTTAGGTGGAGTCCAGGTCTTGGATATCTGTCCCCAAATCAAGGATGAAGGAGCAATTCTAGGTCAAAGGTCATTAGATTTGATTTTAGTCAGTCTCGCCTATCTCAGCTCCGCATTTCTTCCTCCTCTTTTTTCTCTCTTCCAAGGTACAAGGACCTCACCCAGCTTCACTCCTGGCCTTTTGGAAAGGCCTGAGGGATACTAGTGACTAAGGCAAAAGGATTCTTGAGTCCCTGGGATTTCTTGTTGCAGTCTCTGGCTGGGAATTCCTTTGGACACACTTCCCATCCCAGCCTCAGCCTCCTGCCCTTCGACACGAAGTTAAAGGGGAAGGGGCCTTTCTGTTTGGTTCAAGAAGGCCTGGGATCACACAGGGGAGAAAGGAGTTAAAACTGGGTCCCAAGATCACCAGGTCCGGGAAGTTCTGATGGGCCAAGCTGGAATGGAACGGAGACCCGTTAGGAAGAACGCTTTGGGACGGAAAGGGGGCGCGGTGCCAGTCATGCTAGTCTGAGATACACCTCCATTAGCGCTTGGCATACCCTGGTCAACCGCCCCCAGTCCCAAGGAGAGTTTCTACTTCCCACCCCCGCCCTGGCAGAGTGGGCCGCCCTCACCGCAGGACAGTCGGAGGCTAGCGCGTGCCGGGCTCCAGAGCCAGGAGGGGCGTGACTTCCTTCGGCCACCCTCCCATTGTCTGTGCGGAGCCAGCGGAGGGGCTGCGGGGGGCGGGGCCGGGGCGGGCGGAGGGAGGGAGGAAGGAGGGGTTGGAGGGGAGCGAAGCAGGCGGGGGGAGATGCTGAGCCTTCAGGGGCGGAGGAGGAGGCGGCGGCAGCAGAAGAGAGAGCTGGAGAAGGGAGGGAAGGCAGGAAGAGGGCAACCGCAGGCCGGGCCAGGTGGCTGGATCCGGTGTTGGCTGCGCCGCTCTGCTCTCAGTTCCGACGGCCTCTTAGGCGCTAAGGGCGCCCGGCTGGGCCGGGCCAGCGGCCGGAGGGGAGGCTCCTCTCCATGGTCCAGAAGACCAGCATGTCCCGGGGCCCTTACCCACCTTCCCAAGAGATTCCTATGGAGGTCTTCGACCCCAGCCCACAGGTGAGGTGTGGTGGCCGGGCCAAGGGAAGGGGGCTCCTCCTGCGGACCTTGTGGGGTTGGCTTTGTGGGCGCTGGGGAGGAAGGGGTTATGCGCCCGGTACGGAGGGAAGAGGGCGTCTGTGCACCCCCGTCCCTGCAGGTTCATGATTGATGGGCGCTTGGCCTGGAGTTAGGCTGCGGTTTTGCGGAGTGGGGAGGGGGAGCTCGGGCCGCTTGTCACCCTCGGCTCCTCGTTTCCCCCGCGTTCAGGGTTCCTGATGCTTAGATACCGGCTCCTTTGGGTTGAGAGTGGGGGTATCCCGGGGTTGAGGGAGGCTAGAGAGCGAGCTCAGGCTAAGGGGGCGACGCAGAGCACGCTCAGGGGCGCAGGGCGGGGGTGGGTGGGGCGGGGGTGGCACTGGGAGATGGCCGAAGCGATAGTCAGAGGGCGGCGCCAGCAGGCCTTCAGAGCCGCAGATTCTGGTCCTGGAGTGGGGAAGGGGCCAGGCCTCCATTCCAGCCACCTCGGCTACACCCCTATATTGGACCAACTCCTCTGCCCCAACACCCATGTTATCTCTCCCCACCCCTTACCCCCAGCCTCGGAAAAACGCCTCCAAAGTTTGGAAAGTTGGATGGATGCCAACTCACGGTTCTGGAGGGGAAGAAGCTGTGTTACCTGGGAGAGGAGGTCTGCCGCCTCACCCCTCCTCACACTTTTCCTGTGCCCATGGATTACCCCCAGAAAGGGTTTTTCTTGGGTGTCGTGGGTGCCCTTAGATTGATCAGCAGGATCTAGGGTGGTCCTGCCAGGGGATTTCTGTGGGATATGTTCTCTCATCTGGCAACACCCCAGGGCTGGGATAACATTAACTATTTTCTTGCCGTGGCCAGCCTGGAGCAACTGTAACCACCATGATAATGTGGTTCAAGGGAATGTGTGTGCATGGCTTGGGGGAGGTCAGGTCAGACCTAAAAATACCTTCCTTCTCCACCCCAGGCCCCTTGGAGCCTGGGAGGCAGCTGACTGGGGCCTTTCTTTCAGCTGTTCCTTGTCCCTCTGGTTGCCACTCCCTTTTCTCAGCCTGGGGTGGTGGTTGTGGTGGTGGTGGTGTGAGAGTCTGGAACTCAGTGGGGAATCCTCAAGTTCATGGGGATCCTTAATCCTAGAGTTTGGGTATATGTCTAGTTTGAAGAGGGGAATGAGAAGGAGGATTCTGGGGTTCCCGGGTGCCCTTCTCTCCCATCTACCCATCCTTCTTGCACTCAGGTTCAAGGAACCAGAGCCCCTAGTCTGGTGGTTGCTTATCTACCTTCTTTGGTAAAGAAACTCTAGGATGCAGGCTAGGGCAGGGGCTTGGAGAGCCTGAAGCCTCACTCATCACCCGCTTCTCTGGACTGTCCTGGGCCAATGTGTGTATGTGAGTTGGGGAGGGCAAAGAAGCAGCCCCCTTTATAGACGTCCTGGAAATACCTGAATGTGTGGCTGCTTGAGTGGTCAGGAAGTGTCCATTCCAGCCAAATCAGGAGCCTAGCCAGTGAGACTGAGCCAGCCTACCCCAGGGATCTCTGGGGGCTGTGTTCTAGGCCATGTCTTGGGGCACAGCCAAGGGGCATTTAGATTGATGCAGCCTGGAAGGTACCATGGGAACAGGATGTAGGCAGTGGCAGCTGCGGGTTAGAGGGTAGGTTCTTGATCTCTCTTGCCCCCTTGGGGAGGAGTATGATCACAGTGACTGTGAGGAGGGGGCCGAGAAAAAGTCCTGCTTTTTCTCACCCCCCTCTCCAGTAGCTAAATCTGCCCCATGGCAGTGCGCCGGGATTGGGGTTAGATGTTTACTTTCCAAATACCTTTCCACACCCCCTCCCTGGAAATCTAGTTTTGGGTCTCCAAGTGCTGAGAGCTGCCACTACCCTCCCCACTCTGAGAAAAAGGAAAGCAAGAGTTGGGCATGAGAAAAGCCAAGCTGGGCCCCCTTGGCAGTTGGTGATTCCTCTTCTCCCTGGGGGCCACGGGCACATTCAGCGCCCCCTCTGCTCCAGCTGTGGGGGAAGGGGGAACTTTCCCCAGCTCTCTCCGTCTGCCCCCCCACCCAGCACTGCAGGCAGCCTCTCCCTTCCCCCAGGCCTCTGCAGCCTGCCCAGCATCTTAATTAGCTTTGCTGTCTAATGAGCCTCCAGCTACTAAGCGCCTTCCCCTCACCCCTTACCAGCTTCTCTGGCTTGGTTTGGGGGTTTCTGTGTGTACTTTCTAGGGCTCTCTTGCACTGTCCCCCACTCCATGGCTGTGGTCCGGGCCTTCCCTCCTCTTGAGGCTGTACCATATCAGGAAGAAGATGGGGGGTCTGTTCAGATCAGGATCAGGGAATGATATTGCCAAGGCTTGGCTATAGTTCTGGGCTTGATGGGATGAAGGTTGGGAAAGGGCCTTTCTGATTTCACTCTTGTTCCTTCCTGGCTTCTCCAGGGCAAATACAGCAAGAGGAAAGGGCGGTTCAAAAGGTCGGATGGGAGCACATCCTCAGATACAACATCCAACAGCTTTGTCCGCCAGGTAATGGGGAGGCTGAGAGGAGGGAGGTGGCTGGTTGATGGACCCCAGCACTGGGAAGCTGGGTCTGAGGCTTTCTCCAGACACCTTCCTCCATGTCATTTGTCATTTGCCCGAAACCACACATCACCTTGACACCCCATGACCTGTCCTACATATCATGCCAGCTGCACCCACTCCCTCAGCCCTTGCCCAGCCCCTCCCCCAGCACCAGGCACCAGCCCCTGCTGCCTGCCTGCGTCATCTCATTCAGGGACAGCCTGGCCTGCCTCCTTCTAGCTTGCTTCAGGCTGTCACCCACTCCCCCTGCCGGCTGTCTGCTTCCATGTCCTCCCCCAGAATCTGTGACAGCATGGGGTAAAGGCAGGTCCTAAGAAATGAGGAGCCAGGACATTTGAGTCCCTGGAGCCCTAGTTAGGCATGGGTCAGGGAAATGTCCTCCTCACATCCAGATATGACTGTTCTTTAGTATGCACAGAGCAAGCGAGTTGAGGGAGGCAGGGTAGAGACAGGAGGGAGTTGACTTTAAAGAGAACTTTAGCCCAGAAGCCCTGACTGAAGGCGGGGGTGGGGGGTGTTACTGAATAGCTTTCTGGGGTCTTCTGTGCTCAGTCAGGAAGATGCCATTCTCATCTCTATTCTAATTCTCAACCCCAGGCCATCTCAGGCTCAGGGAGAGGCAGTGAGAGAGGCATGTGGTTGCTATGACTACAGAGCATCTCAACAAAGCCTGGTACCCAAAAAAGGCATGAAGGGCTTGGGATCAGACAAGGAAAAGAAGTATGTTGAAGAGAAAAATGGGCAGGGCACATGAGGGCAGAGACAGTAGCGAGGAGGAGCCCCATGGAGGTTAAGCCCCCCTTGGGCCAGGAGAGAGAGAGTGGTGCCAGGCAGATCCACCACAGATTGGAGTGAGGCCCTTCTTTTTGATTCCTCTATATCCAAAGCACTTGACAAACCACAGGCCTGACTTAAGAGGGTCAGGAAAGGAACCTTTTATCCCAGTGTCTCCTAAGTGTACAAACAGGAAGTCCTCTCTTCAATCTATCCCTCATCCCTCCTGTTGCAGGACTGAGCCAGGGCCGGCGTTAGGAAGAATGATGCTGTACTTAGGGTAACCCCTCTTGACAGAAAAGGGCCTTGGTTCCCTTAGTGTTTGGCAGTGCAAGTGTCAGACCCCAGCCTCCAATCCTTCCTCATCTCAACTCCCTAGCTCTGACTACCCCCAGTAGGCGGTGGGGAGTGAGGGGGGTGCAGTCCTTGCCACATCTCTGAGCTAAATATACCCAGCAGTTTGCACATGTAGCAACTCTGCTTGTAACCTGAGCCCCCTCGGGGAACAGGCAGTTTGGGCCACCTCCTAGGCCAGCAGGACCAGGCACTGAGGGCGCTGGGATGGAGGCGCTCAGCCGGACCCTCGTGGTGGTGAGCTGGGGATGGGGAGGGGTGGGTGGGAACAACCCCTCAGGAAAGCTGGTGGGGGGGACCTTCATTCCAGCTTGTCTCCTTGCCTTCTCACTGTTTCCCTGCCTCTCACCATTCCTGATATGTCTGTGTGCATGCATGCGTGTGTATGCGTGTGCGTGTGCGTATGTGTGCATGTGTATGTTGGGTTAGTAAGTGCATCTCTGCCACACTATCTCTGGGACTGTTTCGTTGGCTCTCTACACGTCTGTTTCCCTGATGCTGGGTGCTCCTATCAGGAGGGGTAAAAAAGTGATAGGTTAGCTGGTTTTCACTCTCCTTCCTTTATGTCTCTTTGTCTCTCCTCCAGCTTCAATTGACCTCACCCCCACCTCCAGTCTTTTCTCTTAAGAGTCTCCTATTTTCATGATTTGGCTGGAAAAAGGATGGGCAACTGCCCTAGTTAATGACCAGGGCCCTCCAGGGAAGGTGGGACATTGTTTTCTATCTCAGGTCCCCTCCATACCAAGTTAATGGGCATTTCTGGCTAAATGACCATTTCATGCCCTCAGAAAAGAACCCCCCCATCTCTGCAGTCCTGTTCTTTCATACGTCACCACCCTCCCCTCATAGCAACAGCACTGCTGCACAGTGACACAAATCTACATCTACTGGCTCGTGCCCTCAAGTGTTGCACACCCTCAGGGACACTGACACCCAGGGTGCCCCTTGTGTGCTCCCATGTGTACCTGTCTGTAGTCAATTATGCATATCCAGCACATACCATGGAATGCACCCTCCTAAACACACTTGAAGTTGCACATCCAAGCACACCCATGAGTAAGCATGTTCATTCACACTTTGGGTCTAGACAGGCTATGTGTGTCTTGCACATGTGCCTGCATCCCTGAAGGAATTGTGCTCTGAGATGGTCAGTGTGGTCAAGGCTAGCTTCCTGGTACACTCAGACTTCTGAGCTGGCCTTAACCCTGGCACCGGTAGCCCTAGAACTGGGGAAGGGCCTGCCCCATGTTCTGCTCTTAACTTGCCTCTTCTGCCTGTACCACCCCAGGAATCTTGGACTCTCTTTTGTGCCTTATGAGAGTCCGAAGGTTGGTACTCCCCTGATTCTGGCAGAGGAGGTAGGATTCTCTCTTTCCTTACCCTTGAGCAGAAGATAGCATAATTTTTGATGATCCCATCATACCGAGCGGGCTGCCCACTGCCAACAGTGCAGAAAGCTCAGGGCTATGCTGGTGGCTACGGTCCCTGGAGGGACCCACTGGGCTTCTGCTGAGTCTATCTCAGCCGGTGTCGGGGGCAGGAGAGGGAAGGAGGAGCAGGAAGTGGAGACTTGTCCCTGGCACTTCTCTCCTGAGCTTTGCCCCTATCAGGTTCCCACCCCTCCCTGGGCCCCAAGCAGCTGTCCTTGGACCTGCCTTAACCCCTGGCTTGCTGCTATCACCCTTCATAGGGCCACACTCTTCCTGGGGGCCTACAAACCTCCGTCTATACTTCTTCTCATTTAATATCACCTTCTCCTAGCCCTGTGGCATCATGCTGGCCTGGCTGGGCTTGAGGCATCCATGATGGGTGGCACCTACATGCCTTCTGAGGCCCAGGAGCTGAGGAAGCAGCATTGGCCCTGAGCTGGCCCTGTCTGTTTTCAGGGCTCAGCGGAGTCCTACACTAGCCGTCCATCGGACTCTGATGTGTCTCTGGAAGAGGACCGGGAAGCCTTAAGGAAGGAGGCAGAGCGCCAGGCATTAGCCCAGCTCGAGAAAGCCAAGGTGAGAAAAAAGAGGGGGCTGTGCTGGCCTATTTTCCCCACCCCCAGGCCTTAGAGACAGCCTGGACAGACCCAGGGTCAAGTCCTGGCCCAGCCAGTTCCTAGCTGGTGTACCCCTGGGCCTCAATATGCCTGTCTTTCACCTGTAAAATGTGGGCTATAGCACCTGCCTCCTTATACAGTATAATCAGTGTCTAATACTGTTTTCACACATAATAGGAGCTTGAGAAATGCTAAAAATTTACGTTTCTTACTGGAGTCAAGCTTCCTAGGCTGACTCTTACTAGCTGTGTGATCCTAGGCAAGTCACTTAACCTTTCTGAATTTAATCTCTTCATTCATTAAAATGAAGAGAAGAATATTTCATGGAGTTTTTCTGATAAGTAAATGAGATAATGCATGTGAAACATGTACACAGTATTTGGCACACTAAACAGTGGCTTCTATCATCATCATCATCATCATCATTATTATTATTAATGTTGTTGTTGTTATTATTATTCCTCTGGGTGTCATTCTGGGTACCCCACCACTAATACTAATCATTCCCCAGTGTACTCTCCACCCCGAGAGGGCTGAATTTTTTATTTTTTATTGTGTAATTTAGCATACATAGCAAAAAACTGCATAAACCATTCGATGTAACTTTTAATGAATAATTTACAAAACAAACTTCCACGTAATCACCACCCCAATCAGGAAGTTGTGCATTACACTATCATTTAATCCTCTGATTGTCATCCTCCCTGTGTGCCTCCTCTAGACCAAGCCGGTGGCATTTGCTGTGCGGACAAATGTCGGCTACAACCCGTCTCCAGGGGATGAGGTGCCTGTGCAGGGAGTGGCCATCACCTTCGAGCCCAAGGACTTCCTGCACATCAAAGAGGTGGAGAGAGTGCTTGGCATCTGGAGGGAGGGCTGGGTAATGGGTGCCAGCAGAGGGGCAGCCAAGCTGTAGTGGGAAAAAGACTTTTGAGCCAATCTGGGCTGAGTCTGCTGTGCGACCTTAGACAAATCTCTCCACCTCTCCGAGCCTCTAATTTTTCATTGGTAAAAATGGGGTGGTAATGTCTAGGTCACAAGGTAGTTGGGCAGGGTTATGATGAGGCCTCTTTTTTTTTTTGTTAAGTATATATATACATTTATTTGTAAAACGACATTAAAAAATTAGTATGATTTGGTGAATTTGACTTCTCCAGGAAGCTATACATGCTGATGAGGCCTCTTAAGTGGAGTGACAGTTTTCCAGGCTCATGTAGGTATCAGCATTTACTTCTCTCCCTGCCATTCCAGGGCAGGGTGGACACGTGTAGAGAGGAAGGACTTGGAACAGGGATGTGCTGGGCGTGGGGCTCCGTGGCCCAAGAGAATGCTGGTCCTGGAGTTGTCCTGAGAATTGGGGGCTGTACTCAGAGGCTGGAGCCAGGGACTGGGCTCTTTGAGGGTGCCATCCCCTGGGCAGGATAGGCAAGTCTGGGAGTGGTTTCCCCTGGAAAGTGGCTGCTGGCTTGCACCTCCAATTTCCCTCTTGGTCTCTCCCACCCACCTGCCGTTGTTGTTTGCAGAAATACAATAATGACTGGTGGATCGGGCGACTGGTGAAGGAGGGCTGTGAGGTTGGCTTCATCCCTAGCCCTGTCAAACTGGACAGCCTGCGTCTGCTGCAGGAACAGAAGCTGCGCCAGAACCGCCTCAGCTCCAGGTGTCTGGCTGGGGGCGGGGCACTGCCAACCCTGGGAAAGGCCATCCTAGCCAGGACTAGGCCTCAGGGGTTGACCTATTACCTAGAGGGCACAGATTTGCCTGTGGCATCACCAGTTGGGGCTGGAGAATCTTGGGGCAGGGCAGCATGTGAGAGAACAAGATTCCCCCACCTTCACACCCACCCCTTTGCTCACAGCTCCATTTGCCTCTCTTCCCACACAGCAAATCAGGTGATAACTCCAGTTCCAGTCTGGGAGACGTGGTGACTGGCACCCGCCGCCCCACGCCCCCTGCCAGTGGTAAGAGCTGCCACCTCCCCAGAGAGTGGGGGGGAGCTCCTGGGTGGGGTAGTCTCCCCACTGCCTTTCCTCTCCTTTCCCTGAAGTAGGGAGCACCCCAATCTTGAGTCTTCCCAACACATCCTGTGGTCCTCTCTCCATGAAGAGTAGGACACCCCACAACTGGGCCCGTGAGCGCCCATCCTCTCATGTCTCTCCTCTCCCATTTCTTCAGTAGCTCCATCTCTCTGCCTGACTCCCCTACCCGTACCCCCCATTCATTTCTCCCAGCCCTGTTCCATTCACCTCTTCTTTCTTTTTTCCCCATCCCATCCCTGCGTTTTGTATTTGTGTCTCCACGTCCATCTCACTCCTCCCCACCTCGCCTCTCTCCTCCCTCTCTTCTGACTCTCCGGTCCAGGTAATGAAATGACTAACTTAGCATTTGAACTAGACCCCCTAGAGTTAGAGGATGAGGAGGCAGAGCTTGGGGAGCACTGCGGCTCTGCCAAGACTAGTGTTAGCAGTGTCACCACCCCGCCACCCCATGGCAAACGCATCCCCTTCTTTAAGAAGGTAATTCTTACTGGGTTCTTAAAAGAGGGGAGGGGGTCAGGGCCCAGCTTTTTGGTAGGGGAGAGGGCTGGAATGGGTTCAGATGTGGTACCAGCCTGATTCCGTGGAGATTAAGGCTTCCTGCTGAGGAGGAGGGAGGGGTAGGATGGCACAGAGGACAGGCACATCCATTTCTACACATAACCCCACCCTGGCCCACTCTGCAGGAAGGAATGGTGCTTGCAGTCGAAGCACCCCTTCCCTTGGAAGGCTGCCTCCCCCGTCACACACACACACTGGAAGCGGGGTCTGGTGATAATGAAACCTGACCTTTCCCCTTGCTACCTGGTAGAATATTCCACATTTGTCCTCTACCCCTGCATGTGAAGGGGAGAGTGAAATGGTGACCTTTCTTTGCCCTTTTCGGATTCCATGGGACTAGGGTGGGCATGTGGGGATCTACTGGCTGCAGAGCAGGATAGTTAAGGGAACCCTTAAAATGGACTGGTTGGCCTGTACTGGGGGCAGGAGATAGGCACCAAATTAGGGGCTGTCACCCTTCTCAGCTCTTTTTCAAGACAAAGAAAGGGGGTCTTAGTATGTCCGAATATTCCCAAGTTCACTAGACTATCAGTCCTGCTCCCAGCCCTGATCCGGGGCCATCTCTGACTCCCCCTTGGCATGGGGTCCCACCCCCTCTCTGGCTCTGTCTGTCACTAACACGCATGCCCTGTTATCTCTCCTCGTCTGCCCGCTTTCCCTCCCTCTCTTGTCCTGGCTCTTTCCTTGCCTTCTGCCCCTGCCTGGGTGCCTTCCCCTCTCTCCTCCCCCTCCCCCCTCTTGGCAATCTCTGGACCCAGCCAAACAGAAGCAAAAGTCGGTGAGTATCACAGCTTTCTGTGTCCCCCCTCTCCACCCTCTGGGACGAGCTAAGGGGAACTTCTAACACCCATTCCCATATCTGCCCCCCCATTTCCCCCACCTTTCCTGGTTCTCCCTGGCCATCCCTCCCCACCCCCACCCTGATCCCCACATCTGGGCTCTGGGACCAGGGGGAGGAAAGGATGCATGGGGGAGCCTGGAGGCTGGGAGAGAGGGGCTAATGCCATCTCCACTTTGGGGTTTCCCCTCCCTGCTTCCCCTCCAGACAGAGCATGTGCCCCCCTATGACGTGGTGCCTTCCATGAGGCCCATCATCCTGGTGGGACCATCGCTCAAGGGCTATGAGGTAGGTGCCCCTAGAAGGGAGAGGACCCAGAGGGACCCAGGTCTCCAGGGAGGCTCCAAAAAGGGGTTCAGATGCCAGAGTGGTCCCCTAGAAGGACCCAGGTTCCCAGGGTGTCTTCCTTGGAAGGCTACAGACCTTCAGAGAAATTCCCCAAAGGGTCCAACCCACAGGGAGACCTACTCAGAAGGGTCTAGTCCCTCCCAACCCTACCCCCTATAAGAGTCCTCCCAGAGATACCACCTAGAAAGAAGGACCTTTGGAATCAGAGAGCCCATTGGAGGTCCCTCAGACTCAGAAGCACCTCCCCTTCCTGGCCAGGGGCCCATTTATCTCAGGAATTTAAGAAAAAAATGGAACGTGAGGGTGCAAATACCCATCAGCCCACTCTTTCTGAGTGGCTTTAAATGTCTGACTTTTCCTCCTCCACGCCAACCACCACCCTCAGGTTACAGACATGATGCAGAAAGCTTTATTTGACTTCTTGAAGCATCGGTTCGATGGCAGGTAAGACCCTGGGAGCTAGCTTCCCACTCCCACTGTGGTCCTCTGCTGCTGGGATGGGCAGGATCTTGGGACACTTGGACTGAGGGATAGGAGGCAGTCTTGGAGCCTGGGGAGTGGGCAGGACATCCTCACCCACCCTGACCCCTGAATCCCTTTGCCCCGTCCCCAGGATCTCCATCACTCGTGTTACAGCAGACATTTCCCTGGCTAAGCGTTCAGTCCTCAACAACCCCAGCAAACACATCATCATCGAGCGCTCCAACACACGCTCCAGCCTGGGTGAGCTCACCCCTCAAACCCCCTCTCTGGGGCCAGATGTGGGAGGGGAGAGAGGGTGGGGAGGGCATCTCCAGAAGTATTCTCTCTACCCACTGGGTCCTGGAGGGACTCCCTTACATTCCCCCTTCCCTATGACTCCATGTCCCCTAGCTGAGGTTCAGAGTGAGATCGAGCGAATCTTCGAGCTGGCACGGACCCTTCAGTTGGTTGCTTTGGACGCTGACACCATCAACCACCCTGCCCAGCTTTCCAAGACCTCACTGGCCCCCATCATTGTTTACATCAAGATCACCTCTCCCAAGGTGGGTGCAGGAACCTGACCCTAATGGGGACAGGAGCGCTCAGGAGTCAACCTGCCTGTTTAAATCCCAGCTACTGCTTACTAATCATGTGACAGTCTCTCCGGCCTGACTTTTCTTCTCTGTAAAACGCCCATCGTACAGATATTGTGAAGATTTAACCTAATGTAAATACTTAGCATTTAGTAAAGGGTCTGGTGTAATGTACCTCATCACGTATTAGCTATCAATATTATATAATTAATAATATAAGTATTATTATTAGAGTCATGCTGGCCAATCCCCTGTCTCCACTCTGCTTGACCTCCCATCTTTGGTCCTGAAAACAAAGAATTATGAGCTTGTTACGCCAGTGTCACCCAGCTACTTGACAGTTGGGAGGGCTTTCCTGTCTTTTGATTTCAGCTCTTTTTGCTTCACTGTTCTCATTTGGACTTTGAAAGAGATGAAATTTGTAGGAGGGTTGATTGACTTCTTTGTCATATCGTAGCCCCTTTAGCTTTCCTCCTAAGGTATTAGTGGGAGTTTGAGGAACATGGAGGGTGAGTTCAGGCGACAGATTTGAAGTTAGAAGACAGCATGGGGTTCCAGTCCTAGCTCTGGTTTTTGGCTTATTAATTAATTAGATTTTGTTGTGTGTGTGTGTGTGTGTTTTTTTTTTTTGTAGTGATTGAAACTGAGGCCTCTTATCCTCAGTTTCTTCAGCTATAGAATGGGGATTATAAATTCCTCTCTGTGCTGTTGTTGAGAGGATTCGAGGTAATGGTGTAAAGAGCCCAGAATTCTGCTTCATGATGGCAACTAGAGGTGTTATCTTCCATGATAGCACCCTGTGAACCGAGCACCAGTTACTTAACCATGACCTTTCTGAGTCCTAAGTTTTTAATGAGCAGAAAGGGGATGATAGGATCTAAGTACTTCTTGAGGTCATTGAAAGGAACAAATGAGATACTGGATACAAAAATACTTTGTGAACTAGAAAGTCATAGATACATCCATTTCCCCCATGGAAGAACAGATTGAGGTTAAGGGTAGGGACTCTTTGAGAGTCGAGACTGCCTGGGTTTATGTCCCAGTGCTGCCACTACCAACACTGTGATCCTTTGGCAAGTCACCTAATATCTCTATGCCTCAGTTTCCTCATCTGCAAAATGGGGATCTTCAAATGGTGGTAGTGAAGATTAAATAAACGGATTAACCATTCAAAGTGGCTAGTACCTCCTCAGCACTATATCTACTCTATTTTTTTAAAAGATCTTTATTTTAAAGTAATTTCACATTTATGAAAGAGTTGCAAGAACAGTACAGAGAACTGTCATGCTTTGAATACCCTTTACTCAGATTCACTAATTCATTAACAGCTTTATTGAGATATAATTCACATACTGTTCAATTCAGCCATTTAAAGTATACGATTCAATTTTTTTAAAATTCACGAATTTTGAACATTCTGCTACATTTGTTTTATCTTTTTCTAGCTTTCTGTATGTATATATTATATACATAACCATTTGAGAGTAAGCTGTAGGTATTGTATGCCTTTAGGCCTAAATACTTCAACATGTAGTTCTTAAGAAGAAGGACAGTAACTTAACCACAGTATAATTGTCAAATTCAAGAAATGTTTTCAAAAACACAGTCCATCTTCATTTTTTACCAATTGTCCCAATAATGTCCTTTATGGCAGTTTCTTCCTCAATCTAGGATTCTGTGTTACATTTAATTGTTATTTCTCTTTAGTACTCTTTAAGCTGGAACAGTTCCTCAACCTTTCTTGGATTTTCATGACACTGACATTTTTGAAGAGTATGTATAGGTCACTTATTTTGTAGACTGTTACTTACTGTTGGTTTGTCTGATGTTTTCTTCATGACAGGATTTAGGTTTTGCATTTTGGGTCGGAATATCACCAAAGTGATGTGTCCTCCTGAGTGCATTGCATCAGGAGGCACATGATGTTGGTTTGACCACTTAGTTAAGGTTGTGGCTTTGTTGTAGCTATTGTAATCATTATTATTATTGAGTGAGGATAATAATAATTGTTAGCTGATGGGATTATTGGCAATAGTAATTGATAATAATGACATCATCATTATATTATCATCATCATCATCATCATCATCATAATGCTTCAGAGACCCCTGAAGCACTATTATTATTATTTAATACTAATATTATTATCGAGTGAGAATAATAATAGTGCTTACCTAATGGGAATATCATCGAGACTAAGTGAATTGATCATGTATAAAGCACTGAATAGTGCCAGTCCATAGCAAGTACCCCATAAAGCATGGCTGTTGTTAACATGCAGGGGAAGTTAGCCCTGAGGATGAAGCCTGTCAAGAAGGTTAGAGGGGCTGGGAATGACAATCACTGCCCTTCACATAGCCACTGCTAGGAGAAATTCCCAGGACAGGCTGGTATGAGATCCAGAAGAAAGCCTGAGTGTTGTGTAGGATATCCAGAGCTTTGGAAATCACTTCACAGAGCTGGTGGGGTAGTTTCTAAAGAGGTGGCCAGGGCAGAGAGTCATTGAACATCCTCCGGCCCTGACACTGGCTTTCTACACTGGCTCCAACCAGGTCCTGCCTTGCTGACTTGGGGTGTTGCAGACTCCCTCTAGCTCCTCTTCTTCCCCCAAACCAGGTACTTCAGAGGCTCATCAAATCTCGAGGGAAGTCTCAGTCCAAACACCTCAATGTCCAAATAGCAGCCTCGGAGAAGCTGGCACAGTGTCCCCCCGTGAGTGCTCAGACCCAGGGGAAGGTGGGGTGGGAGGTTTGGGTTCTGGCTTCCTCAAGTTTGCATGGGAGACAGGTTTGACCAGGAACACCTGGGCCAAGTCCATAGGTGCAGACTGGTCTTCGGGGAAAGAGTGCCGGACAGGCAGTCAGAGCTTGGCTTCAAGCCCCAGAAGCACCATGTCTCTGTGGGGTGTCTAAGCCTTGGTTGCCTTCAATCTAGAATGTGGGGGTTCGCTTATGTGGGTGTCAAGACCTCTTCTAGTTCTGCCAGTGCATATATCTGAGTACCCTCTTTCTCTTCCTGGACATCCAGAGGTCTCTTTTTAACTTTGTCCTTCAACTCCTTGACTCTCCACCCATTGTGCCCAGGCCACACCCTCACCCCCTTGGTCACGCCTGGCTCATCCCAGCCCCGCCCCTAACCCCACCTCCACAGGAAATGTTTGACATCATCCTGGATGAGAACCAGTTGGAGGATGCCTGCGAGCACCTAGCAGAGTACTTGGAAGCCTATTGGAAGGCCACACACCCACCCAGCAGCACTCCACCCAATCCGCTGCTGAACCGCACCATGGCTACTGCAGCCCTGGCTGCCAGCCCTGCCCCTGTCTCCAACCTCCAGGTACAGGTGCTCACCTCACTCAGAAGAAATCTCAGCTTCTGGGGCGGGCTGGAGGCCTCAGAGCAGGCCAGGGAGGTGCCCCACCCATCTCCCCTCCAGCCAGGGCCTGGAACTTGAATGCAGGGAACATGGGGAAGAAGGAAAGAGCTCTATTTTCTAAAAAAAAAAAAAAAAGAAAAGAAAGAAAAAGAAATGTGATGAGCAGCAGCTTCTGTTGTCTGTGGTTTTTGATTGTACTGGGGCTGACTGTCAGTGTTCCCTGGGCCTGGTCCTATGGGACTACATCTGCTGCCTGAGGAGCTTTTGGCTATGAGGCCTGATTGGAGGCCTTATAAGGCAAGTGACTAGGAAGAAAACATGAAGAAAACTGATAGATATATTTGCTGGACTCCGTACCCATTTTAGACCCAACAGAACAGGGAATTTTAGACCCAGGGAATCTCAGAGCAGGAGCCATGAAACCCAGAGAGACTACTCCCTCTTCTAGAGCCCTAGCCCCAAGAGGCCCCTCAGAAGGGACCCAGAATGTAGCATCTTCTGTAATCGATGCTTGACCTTCCATTCGTTTCCCAGCTAAAGATTCCAGGAAAGGCCCTCCATTGGGTGCCCCCTCTGCTTCACCCTCCTCCTGTGGGAGCCATGGCCCATCTCTGAGGTTCACCATTAAGTATTTGGTTCTAGATTAGAGCCAGAAGAAACCTATGCTAGATCGTTACTTTTCAAATTTGTTTTCAACTACAGATCTCATTTGTTCACTGAATCTTATGTGGAAGCTCCGTATATAGATAAAGCATCCTTGCTCTGCTCAGAGGGAGCTAGTGGCTTGGCCTCCACTTCACTGCCACAGGGATCCCGGAGCACTTCTGTGCCCTTCCCACCCCACTCCAGATCTCCAGGGAATAGTTTGGAAACTGCTGCTCTAATATCCATCACACCACCACACAGAAACTGGGCCACAGAGAGGGGAGTCATTTGCTTAGGATCACACAACTTAAAGTGACAGGGGCAAGACTAAGACCCAGGCCTCTTTGCACCCACCCGGCAGCCTCTGTGGTGGCAGTGGCCATCAGGTAACCTTCACCTGGCATTTGGTACTGAGGACATTGGGCTACCTGATTGTCTCCTGTGGGGGATGGAGACCCATCAGCCTTCCCTAGCCTGCTGCTTTGAGTCTTTGCTGGGGCCAGGAGAGGAAATCCATCATCTGACTAGAGGCGGGGAAGTATAGGGTTCTAGAAGCCTCTGATTTTAGGGTCTGGTTTGTGCTGAAGGAGCTTAGGTTAGTGAGCTTGAGCTGAAATCCCCTTAGTATATTTGGAAAACTGGGGCAATGACTAACCCAATCAACCACTAACAAGTGGCAATACTAATTAGCTGTTAATGATGATTTACCCCGAGACAGCATTAATGATGTGCGTTGGGTGTTCAAGAAGTGATGACTAATCGTTCATGGGTTCTGTACCATACTTACCAAGAGAGTTCATGCCTCCTCATGCCTTGGGATGGTTGGGTTCCCCTGTCCCAACGGAGGAGTAAATGCCCTGAGGTCTGTCTGGCTGGGCTCTAGAGCCATTTGCCAGGCTGCCCATCCCCTAGAGCTAGCCCCCTTCTCCCTCAGCCAGGCTGGTGTCTCAGTGCTGTCACTAACCTGCCTTGCTTTGTTGTGTTTTTCTCACCCCTGCTTGATCTGCATGGTGTGTGCCATCTGTCTGCTAACCAGGGACCCTACCTTGCTTCCGGGGACCAGTCGCTGGAACGGGCCACCGGGGAGCACGCCAGCGTGCACGAGTACCCCGGGGAGCTGGGCCAGCCCCCAGGCCATTACCCCAGCAGCCACCCACCAGGCCGGGTGGGCACCGTGCGGGCACTGTCCCGCCAAGACACGTTTGATGCTGACACCTTTGCCAACCGAAACTCTGCCTACACGGAGCTGGGAGACTCGTGTGTGGATATGGAAACTGACCCCTCGGAGGGGCCAGGGCTTGGAGACCCTGCTGGGGGCAGCACCCCACCAGCCCGTCAGGGATCCTGGGAGGACGAAGAAGACTATGAAGAGGAGCTGACGGACAACCGGAACCGTGGCCGAAATAAAGCCCGCTACTGCGCGGAGGGCAGGGGTCCAGTGCTGGGGCGCAACAAGAACGAGTTGGAGGGCTGGGGGCGGGGTGTTTATATCCGCTGAGAGTTAGGGGCCACACAATGGGAGGAAGGGCTCTGAGTCCAGGCGAGGGGAGGGACAGCGGGCTCACCGTTGTGGATGTATCTTGCCTGCAGGGGGCGCTGTCTCCCTCCTTTCAGATGCCTTTGCTCAGTGTGTGGGGTTTCTTTGGTGTTAGCATCCCAGTTCCTAGGAGTCCCTTAAGCCCCAGCTGTAGGTTTTTATCTACCTGCTGTGGATGGATGGCGGGATGCCCAACTTTCTGCAGTGTCCCCTTTCCCCACCTCAGGGGGCTCTCTCCCAGAGAAAAGGTGCACTTCCTTAACTCTTCCTACTCGAGACTCAAAATGAGGGCCCTAAATGGGGCAGCCCTTTTCCTAACCTGGAGTATTTGGGAAGGGTAAGGGGTTTTTTCTGGAGAGGGAGACCGCAGACTCCCATGAGAGTTCTCTTTCCCAAAACCCAGATCCAGGGTCCCTCACCATGCCCAGCCCTTCCCCTAGCTTTCTGGCAGCATTGTCTGGTAGGAGAAAGCTACAGGATAGAAGCCCCTTGGGGAGGGGTCTGAGTAGAAACTAGCAGGCATTAGATGTAGTACCACCTGCCTGCCCAGGACCTATCCCTGAGGACTGGGCAACCAGAGATGCTGCTACCCACCCCACCACCTCCATGCCTCAGCCTTTGCCTGCTCCAGGAATGAGCTTTGCCTACAACATCCCTTGCCTGCTGCCATCAGAAGAGGGGCCCTCTGTGTCTGAGCCCCCCGTCCCTGTGTCACTTGGGTGTACAGCCCATGGAACACTCTGGTCCGCCTCATTTTGAAACCAAAAACTGCTTATTCATTCTCACCCTGAGGCCCCCAGAGAGAGGCCCTGTGAGTTGATGCCCAAGAAATGATTGCCACCCAGGGGTTGCCTCGGGACCTCGGATCTTCCCTGGGGGGCTTGGCTGCTGCTGCTGCTGCTGCTCTGTATTTGCCTCTTGTGATCCTGTCCTTTGTCCACTCCACTCCCTCCAGGAGAGGCCTTTGTACCCCTCTGGCCTAGAGTATCCTGCCTAGCATCCCCATAGCCCAGCAGCCCTGCCCCTCCCCAGCTTTCCAGCTGGGCCAGAGAGAGCCGATTGTGCCAACGAGGACTGGGCCTTGCCTGGCTGCCCTCTTCACGGATGGGCACCTCATGCCTGTCTTGCCACCTCCTGTGCCAATGTTGTCCCACCCCCTCCCCACCTGGGGGTGGGTTGCAGCTTCCACGTACTGGTTAGAAGAGACCACTGCCCAACTTTTACCCCTTCCTGTCTAGTGTCCTGTGTCCCCTTCTGTTTGTCTGTCTGTCTGTATTCCCCTAGAGGTATTTTGCCACATATAAAACCGCCGTCCTGTCCTTTGCTGCCGCCTCCTGAGCCTGCCTCTTTGTTCCTACCACATGATTGCCGGCCTAGGCATGTGGGAGCTGCCAACGTGCAGGGGGATGAAAAGGGTGGGTGCAGGAATAAGCTGTGCCCCAAGTCGTTTACTCAACAGGAAAGATAGAGTTTTCTGTGGGGTTCTGATGCATTACAGTCAAGCCTGACAGGAGCTGCGAGGCCAGAGTCAGCCCCACTTAGCCCCAAACCCCACGCCTAACCTGTCTTCCCCATAAGCAGAGCCTGGAAAAATGAAAAGCTGAGGCAGGGAAATGGGGTGTTGGTATTGTTCAGTGGATGAGGTCCAGACTCACTGGCACAATGTCTTAAAGGCTTGTGCTTGTTTTTCTGCTTCTGTGGCCTCAGCTGCTCCCCAGTACCTCAGGGGAGGAGGGGCTGAGCTTCCGGCTTTCTTCACTGATGCCCTCACAACTACCCCCCTCCCAGCCCCTACTAACCAGGCTTGGGGGAGGGGAGGAGATCTATTTGGTGGGAGGGGCAGAAAAAAATCCAGAACTCTTCCCAGTCCCCGCCTGAGAAAGATCAAAAGCAAGGAAGAAAGTTGGCAGGTGATGTGCCAGTTCCTGCCATCATCAGCTAGCAGGATGTGAGCTTCTGACGGTTAACTGCTGTCACCTGTATCCTGCCTCACATAGCACCCACAAACCATTTCTCCACTCTTCTGGTTCTTGTTTCTGAGGTGGTGGTAGACTGAAGTACTGGAGCTCCTGGGTCCTTGACCTGAGTGCTCCTGTACAAAGTGCGTGTACAGAGGGCAAGAGACATCCAGATCCCCTAGATGAGGGGTTATCAGACCCAAGAAAAGAGGAACTGGGTGGGCCCACAGGTCAAGTCGTTGGCCCCAGCTCCCCGGGGAGTTGATGGCATAGCAAGCACTGCTGGGACTGGATTCCAACCTCTGTCTCCCAGCATAGTGTTCTTCACATTGCCTTTCAGTACAATCAAACCTTCATCTCCATGAACAAACATTTACTGAGCACCTACTATGCACCAGGCACGAGTCTAAATGGAAACCACAGGCTATTCAGGAACACAATGAACTCTGATGTGGGAAGCTCTGGGTCCTGGGGGGACCGGGAAGAGGTGTCACTCCCTTAACCTGGGGAGACCAGAAGAGGCTTTCTGGAGGAGGTGAGGCTTGAGCAGAGACTACAAGCAAAGCAGTGGGGGAAGTGTTCAAGGCAGAGAAAGCAGGTGACATGCAGGACATATTCTTGGACTTCACCAGCAAATCATGCTCTCATGGTGGTGGTCAGAGAGGGGTCAGCAGGAGCAGGTCATGGTGGACCTTGAGTCATGCTAGGGAGTTTGGACTTTGTCCTGAAGCTGGTGGGCAGAAATTGAAGGATTGTAAGCAGTGATGGCAAGATTGCCTTGGTTGCAGTTTGGAGCATAGAGTAGAGAGCCTAGCCTGGAAATCTGCAATAGGTGAGAAATGAGGAAGGTTTGCATTAGGCTTCAGCAGTAGAATGGGAAAGGAGCCAATGACTACCAGAGACACCTAACAGAACAGAGAGCTCTTGGAGAACAATTAGAGCTGGCCAGTGAGGGAGAGAGAGGCTCCTGCGGTGACTGTGGGTCACAGAGAAGAAGCAGATGGAAAAAAAAAAAAAAAAACAGAGGCAAAAACAATGTTTAGCTTCGGATGGGGTAGGTTTATGGTGTCTGTGGAAGGACATCCAAAGGGAAAAGAGCAGAAAGCAGCTGGGTGCTTGCTTTGGAGCTCATCAGAGAGCTCCATCTGGGGTGGAGCCTGGTATTTTGACTCAAGGGCAGGGATTATTAACTCTAGTTTACAGATAAAGCTCAGTGAGGTTAAGCAACTTGTCCATAGTTACTCGGCCGGGGAGAAAGGACTTGAATTCAGATAACTGGATTTCAAATTCTGTGACGCTGAAGTCTAGTACTAATTACCCTGCCTGAGGATGCCCCAGCTTCTCTGAGGGGAGGGGATTGGGGAGATGAGAGCAGGTATCTGAATGTTTCTATCTCCTTTCTACGTGCTTTCTGCCTGAAATTGCATTTGCCCAGAACTTGCAGGCAGGGCCATTTCTAGGCAGTTTGGAGATTTTGAGAGATGAGGAGAGATTCTTGTCTCTTGGTAACCACAAGCCCTCAACTGATACACAGTCAGCACATTGGTGATTGTCAACATGTGAGGATGTCACAACCATGAAGTCAGTTGAGACTAGCCCAGAGAGGCTGGTGCTACTGCCATAACCTCCCCCAGGGGCTTGGGAATTGAGGATCTGGGGACCCCCCCCATTTGGTACCCCTCATCTCCTTCCCAGTAGTGGAGCTGAGGTCAGCGAGGCCTCAGCTGTAGGTGTGGCTAAAGGTTTCCACCATTCAAAAGTAAAGTGAGTCTACGGCCATGCCACCCTGAACAAGCCCGATCCCGTCTGATCTCGGAAGATAAGCAGGATCGGGCCTGGTTAGACTTGGATGGGAGACCACCTAGGAAGACCAGGTGCTGTAGGCATAAAAAATATAAAGTAAAAAATAAGGGATTGTAAGCTGATAAGGTCCTTGCAATTTATGAGGTCAACCAAGGGTTGCCTCACCTAAAAAAAAAAAAAAAGTAAAGTGAGCTGAGCTGAGGCCACCATGGAGTTGAAATAAGGAGTTGTTCCAGTCCAGTACCCTAGAGAAAAATTTCGTCTTACCCCAATGGTCACATTCTCACAGAAGTGTGCCTTGGCTCCCTTCTAAATCAGGCCTTCCCACCTACTGTCTCTCAGGGTTTTGTTTGTTGGTTAGTTTGTTTTTTTGATTTTGGTATGTGTGTTTGTCTCCCCACTAGATGGTAAGCTCCATAAGACCCAGACTGGGTGTGTTTTGTCTACTTGGCATGTTTCCTAACTCCTGACCCATATTTGTCAAATGAATGAATAAATGAATGAAATGCCCCTAAGATCTAGGCTCTGGGCCTCACAGTGAAGGCAGCTCTTGTTTGTCTACTGAATGTGCTCCAGCTAGCAGAATGGCACTTTCAATTCTGCAATTGGTGGTGGTGGTGGAGGGGGCATGGTGCACTAAGAGGTGCCTCCCCCACCCCCGCGCAGAAACAGATGGTAAATATGCTTAACACATTGCTGCTTCCCCCAGCACCCTTCTGTGCCCCAACCCACTGCACCCAGCCACAGCCCAGCTCCTTCTTTCCTAGGACTGAAATAGAATCAGCCAGATGGGCTCTACTGGCCAATTCTCCTTCCTTCTAACTCTGGGTACCAAACTGGGTGGGACAAAAATTCTGTATTTAGTGAACTGTTTTCCCTCTTCACAAATTTCCCAGCCTTCTTCGATCCTCTTCAATGCTCACACTTCTTCTTAAAAACAAAACAAAACAAAACAAAAACAAAACAAAACAAAACAAAAACTCCAAACACCATTTCTCAGGCTGTAGCTTCACTCACTGTACTTCAGTCCAATAGCATCACATTCCTACTGTGTACCAGGCACTGGATCAGGCTGGGAGTGAGAGGAGTACATAAGTAAGGTTGATCTGAACCCTGCCCTCTAGGACTCACAGGTGATTGGAAGAAACAGACATGCCAGTACGCAATCTCAGTGTGGAGAGAAGCCTCATTGTGACTGGAGAACCAGGCCAGGGATGGGGAAGTTGGTGGCTTTTACAGCAGGCAGCTGAAAGGTCTCAGGAATCTTTTTTTCCTCTGTGAAGGGGAAAGGCATTCAGGTGGAGGAAACAGAAGCAAAAGCACAGCTAGAAAGAGCTGTGCATGTGCGAGCAAGGACAAGTGGATGCAAACATGGGAGATAAGCTGCAAAGGCAGATGGGGGCTGTTCACGGAGGTTCTTAAATGTCAGGTGAGGAGACTAGTCTGAATCCAGTGGACAGTAGGGAACCACTAAAGGTTTATGAGCGGTGGAGGAACAGACTCTGAGCTGTGCTTTAGGAATGATACTAGGGCTATGAGGGTACCCTGGTAAGGGGGAGACCATTTAGAGGGTTGTTCCCTTAGTGGAGAGAGCACTAATGGGCTGTAGGAGGGCAGTAGCCATGGGGTAGAAGGACAAATTCTCCTCTGTGATGGCTGGTGTTTCCTAACCACCCCCTCAGCCTGAGGTTGGTTTGCCTTCTCCACTTCTCTTTTTGTTTTCTGGTTTTTCCCAGTTTAAGCAAAGAAGGAAATTCACAAATGACAACAAGCAGTCCGCCCCTCCCCCCTCTTCCTCCTCCAGGCTGGCTCTCTCTTGGCCCAGGTTCTCCTCTGCTGGGTCTTAGTATCTGGGATCCATCTGTAAGATCTCTGGCTGAGAGATCTGTCTTTTCGTTCCATCCCTGTCTTCAGATGCCTACCCTGGGGAACTAGGGAGCTATGCCTGAGCATTTGGTGTGTCAGTGAATCATAGAAGCAACGCTGATTTATTTTTAGGAGTTTATCACCAAGGAACCTGCAAAATGAGGGAGACCCTGATCTTCCCCAAGGGAACTCACTTTGAGTGGGCCTACAAGACCCACACCAGTGAACAGCTAGAGATCTGTTGAGAATTGGAATATTCTTCCAGCTCAAAGAGAGGATCAGTGAGCCCTGTCTTTCCCACACAACTAGTAGGTGCAGAAGGTGGGTGGCCAAGGGTTTTGATGACCCAGACATGGTACCTGGAGAAGAGAGTGCTGTGATTGGGTGGCGGGCTTCTGTAATGAAAGTCTCCTTGATTTGCAGTGAGAGAGCAGTCAACCCAGAGAACTCTGGAGTTTTCTCAGGGTTGGTGGGAGGATGTGGAGTCTGAGCCCCAATTTCCTTGCACCTCCACGGCTCTGGACAGGTAGTTTGTTGCCACCGTGACATTCACAGAGCCAGCGAGGGGCCAGCGTCCTAGGGGATCCCCAGGCCCGGAAGACTCATGGTACTTCCGTGACCTCATAGGCAAAACTCGCTCGGCCCTCCCAGGGGGCGGGGCTCCAGGCACCCGGGTTCGACCCCAGCCCCGGAAGGCCATCGAGTCTTGCCCCTGCCTGGCCCAGGACACGCCATGGGACAACTGATCACCAAGCTGATGGGCATCTTCGGGAAACAGGGTAAGGGTGCACAGAGCATCCAAGAGACCGCTTTGATCTGGATCCCATCTGGGACTCCCTGGATCTGGGGTCATCCGGGAGGAAGCGCTGGGGGACCTCGGCTGACCTCAGAGGGTCCTGCGTGGACGCTTCTCGCCTAGTGCAGTCTCCCCTGTGCCCTCCTGCGCTCTTCTCCCGCGTCGGGCTTCGGTGCGCCCCAGGGCGCAGAGCTGGGAGAGCCTGTTTCCTCCGGGTAAACGCCGCCGCTGGTTTCCTGCGATTGTGACTTCGGGCTCCGCTCTTTCCCCAGACCCCTTCTGTTGGCAAGCCCAGAGCCCCCCGGACCCTTCAGACAATCACTTTTCTGGAAATGTGGAGCGAGAGAAGTGGGGCTCAGTTCTCATTTCCACTGTTCTGGGCCCGGTGGGAAAGAAACCTGGTCTGTTTTTATTTTGGGGGGTAGGGGGCGGTAGCAGACTTGGTACAGTGGGAAAGGTCTCCCAGCCTGCTGGGAACACTTGTCTCCTTCCTGGGAGGCCTGGCGAGTCACACAGCACCTTGGTCTTCGCGTTTGGCCCTGACTCTGCCCTTCCCTCGATACCTCTAGAGCACAAGGTTATCATCGTGGGACTGGACAATGCAGGAAAGACCACCATTCTTTACCAGTTGTAAGTGCCTCTGGGGAGGGATGGGTAGGAGGAGGAGTTTGGGCCTTCCCACCAGACCGATAGGCATTTAGACCAATCACTGGAGCCCTTCCCTGGGTCCCCTCGTTCCTCAGTAGCCTGGAGAAGTAATGTGGGGAACGCTAATGGGACCTTCCTGGTATAGTGGCCCCTCAGTTCAGTGGTTCCTCGGCCTGGCGTTCGTAATCTGCTCGGTGTGGACAACCCCATTGCTCCCCGGCAGCTACTCCCGGCCCCTGCCAAACCGGCTACAGGCATAATGCGGGCAGGCAGGTTCTTGCTGCCTCCCAGCGGCGGGTCCCTCCTTTCTAACTCCCGCACTTCATCTTTGCGTCTTAATTTTCTCCCCCTTCTGAAAACCCAAAGGGGAGCGCCAGCTTTGGGTCCAGCTGGGCTCCGTAGCTCCTGGTCTGGCAGAGTCTGGCATATGTGCTGAGTAACTCCTCATCAGAGCTTTCCCCCACATTCACTCTCTGGATGGCACCTCTCCCGTTCTGGAGCCTCCGGAGTATTTACATAGGACAAATTTTCCCCTGAAAAGTGACGTATGTAAGTGGTTTTTAAAAATTAGAAGAAAAGAAAGATCCAAACGGTACAAGAGTATACAGTGAAAAGAAAGTTTCTCTCTCACTCCTAACTCCCAGTTTTACTTCCCAGACCTTCCAGAGGCGTTCCTTACACGTAAAAGTCACAGAGCACCTTTCTGATGGCCCTCGCTTGTGTCTGCCTCGTTTTTCTAATCCCTTGCTATTCGAAGTGTGATCCACATACCAGCAGCAGTGGCATCATCTAGAAGCTTGTTAGAAGTGCAAAATGCTGGGCCCCAGCCCAAACCCGCTGGATTATAGTCTGCATTTTAACAAAACTCCCAGGTGATTCGACTGTATATTAAAGTTTGGGAAGACTGCTCTATTAAGTCTCCCCGCTCTGGGGTCCAAGCCAGAGCAAGACTTGGTCTCAATTCTGTCTGTATTCTCCCATGCCCAGCAGAGGCTCAGCCGACCTGGGCTGCGTTGTTCTGAGTTAGATTCAGTAGACTTTGGGAGCAGAGTGGCGGGAGGCCAAGGCTGAGGGCAGGCTGGGCTGAGCTCTTGGTATCCTCTCCTGCTTTTCCAGCCTTATGAATGAGGTGGTCCATACATTTCCCACCATCGGTAGCAATGTGGAGGAGATTGTTCTTCGAAAAACCCATTTCCTCATGTGGGACATAGGCGGACAGGAGGCTCTGCGCTCCACCTGGAACACATACTACTCTGATACTGAGGTGAGGAGGGCACTGGGGCTGGAGAGGCTGTGTGATATTAGCCAGCCAAATAACCTCCCTGAGCCTTGATTCCTCACTTGTGAGATGGAGATCATAATAATGATCTCCCTGATTTGTTGCGAGAATTAAATAATAAAACAATAGCTAATGCATGCATGTCAAATTCTTAATGCAGCACAGCGCCTGTTAAAATTTTTGAATACTTCCTACCAGCTTTGTCTGCTTGTTGGCAGCTTTCTGTTTGATGCATAAATGGCGTAGACCCTTTGTCTCTGGGTCCTTACTTTCTGTCTTCGGCAGCAATAGAATTCAGTGGTTTAATTCTTGGAATGAGAGAGGGCTGAGTTTCAATTCCAGCACTGCCACTCATGAGCCTTGTGGCTGAGGGTAAGATATGTCACCTTGCTGAACTTCAGTCTCCTCATTTGTAAATGGGGATAATAATACAGTTGGCCCTTGAACAGCACGGTTTGAACTATATGGGTCCACTCATACACAGATGTTTTTTTTTATAAATACACGGTATCCTCAGTCAGCCCTCAGTATCCCTGGGTTTTGCATCTGCTGAATCAAACAACTAGGGATCGAAAACAGTATTTTCCATCCACAAATGGGATTCCGTGGGTGCGGCGGGCCACCTATATGCATTATTCTACACCATTTTATGTAAGGGACTTAAGCACTTGTGAATTTTGATAATGGCAGGGGTCCTGGAATCAATCCCCTGTGGATACTGAGGGAGGACTGAAGTCTTTGGGGAGTCAAAAGTTACATGTGGATTTTCAACTGTGTGGGAGTTGATCCCTCTAACCCCTGAGTTGTTCAAGGGAAAACCGTAGTTCCAGTTCCACAGGGCTGTGGTGAGGTCTAAATGGAGTGACACACAATCTAATGTTGTGCTGTATACTCCCTGTGTCTGGATGGAAAAGGAAATTAAAATGGGACTAGGGAAGTGAGATCTTGAGACTGGACGGTTTGTTTTCTGTGGGGCTCGCATCAAGGTAGTGCAGAGGCCAGTGAGGGAGCACAGTTGGGCAGGAGAAACCTTCACCACAGAGAAAGGCCACCACTCACAGTCTCCCTCTGCTGGCCAGTTCATCATCCTTGTGATTGACAGCACAGACCGGGATCGACTGCTGACCACTCGAGAGGAGCTGTATAAGATGCTGGCCCATGAGGTAAGTCCCTGCAGCTGGGCGAGGGCCAAGTACACTAGCTGTATGACTTGAGCTTACTCACTTAGCCTCGCTGAGCTTCATTTCCGATGCCCCAGTCTCTGAGAGCCTCTAGCTCAGCGGCTTGGAAAGGGCTAGTTTGTCCCAGAGGAAGGACAATAACACCCTTAGCACAGCTGACCACAGAAGCCAAAGCTGCTGGTTTAGGTCCTGAAGGCAAGTCTCACTCACTGAGGGATCCCAGACAAGTCACTTGGCCTTTAGTCCTTAGATTTCCCAGTATAAATTGGGGAGGATCATCAAATTCCCACCTCATGGGACTGTCGTAAGGTTTATATAAACTGGTTGGGAGGCATTCCACCACAAGCTGTTGGTGTCATTTTCTGGGGTTGCTAGAGTTGGGGGATGGCCCCCATCCCCATTCCACCTGCGTATGGGTCTCCCTTGCAGAGATAGCAGGGGAGTGGTGGGTAGGGCACTCTTAGGGCACTGGAAAGGGAGACTGGGGCCTGGCTGGCTGACTGGATCTGGGTTCCTCTGTCCACAGGCCCTGCAAGATGCTTCCATCCTGATCTTTGCCAACAAGCAGGACATGAAGGACTCCATGACCACTGTGGAGATCTCCCAATTCCTCACCCTCAGTGCCATCAAAGACCACCCGTGGCACATACAGGGCTGCTGTGCTCTCACTGGAGAAGGGTTGGTGGCTGCTCCACCTGGACCTCCAGGGCCTGGTTAAATCAATGAATGAATGATTGTCAGAACCTTCTCCTGTTTCTCCTATCAGAATCTGTTTCACAGTTAGCTAAGTCAGTTGAGCATCTACCCACAGTTGGGATGCTGTGGGTAAGCCATGAGCAGGAAGTCCCTGCTCTCAAGGGGCTTGTTCTAGTGAGGAGAGAGGTGACAATTTACTTAAACACGAACAGTTTAGATACTGATAAGTCCAATGAAGAAAGTGAAATTGGATAATAGTTATAGAGGAGTGGGATGACTCTGGTGGTCAGGGACAGCCTCTACTAGGAGGTGACTTTTTAGCTGAGACCTAAATAAAGAGGAGACAGCCATCAGAAGACTGGGGACAAGCCTTCCAGGCAGAAATCACTTACTCTTTCTGACCCTGAGTTTCCTGATCTGTAAAGAGGAGGGTGATTATACCTACTCCCTCCCAGAGTTTCTGTAGAGAGTAAATGATATGGTTCATTCAACATTTACTAAGTAACTATTTGTGCCAGGCACTGTTCTAGGCACTGGAGAAATAGCAGTGAACAAAACAGACAAAAATACCTGCCCCCGTGGAGCTTACTTTCCAATGGGGAGCAACAGATCATAAACAATAAAAATTAAAGAATATATAGCAAGTTAAAAAGTACTAAGTGCTCAGGGGAAAAGTCGGGTAGAAAAGGAGACTGGAAGTACGTGGGGGGAATTTTATAATTTTAAATAAACTATCTAGAGGGTGCTGCTGAGAAGACAGCTGCTGAGTGAACACTGAGGGATGTGAAGGAGCTAGGGCGCGTCCCACAGAAAGGGCCTTGTGTCAGGTTTGGAGAATTCTCTTTCTTCTTTTCTCTCAAGTGGAATTGCAGCAGGCTGAGGACCTTGACCTGGTTGAAGAAGGGGAGACTTTAGGCAGGTCATCCCAAGAAGCCACACATTTCTGGCAGTGTCTTGCCATCCCCTGGGTCAGGAGGACCCCCTCTCCACCAACCCACAGTCAGTTTAATTCAGCCAGCATTTTCTGAGTACCCCCAATGTGCCATGCACTGTACCAGGTGATACAGACATGAACAAGACCCACCCTTGGCTCTCCTGCCCTCTGCCCCTTGCTCTGGAATTGCTCACAGTCTAATTTGGGAACTTGCTTATAGAGTCTATTCCCAGGCCTTTGAAATCACGCTGGCACTGGCTCCAGCAATGAAGTGGATAGGAGGGGCATTGGAGCTTTGTCCAGATACATTGCTAAGGTGGATCTCCAGGCCCCTTCTTCGGAGAAGCCCCCCTTGACTCCCAGACATCTAGAGGTCTCAGTATATCTCCTTAACCTTTATCACAGTATATAGTTATGGAATTATTTGTTTGATCATTTGTTTAATATCCATCTCCTCTGCTGGATGTAAGCCCCGGAGAGCGTGTGTTTTTTCACCAGTAACCGCAGCCCCTAGTACAGTATCTGCTACATAGCAGGCATTAAGTCTGTTTGTATTTATTGATTGAAAGATTGTCTGTAATTTTGGTCGCCCCCCAGTTGGCTTTGGGCAGGGGATGGGGTCTTGAAAGTCATCATCCTCATGGGATATACTGATTATCGCCCTGTTCCTCATTTCCTGCAGGCTGCCAGCTGGGCTCCAGTGGATGCAATCTCAGGCCACTGCCAACTGACGTCCCAGCCTGAGGCCAACCAGAAACTCTGGGTTTTTGTATGGATCACGTGGGTGGAAAACCCAAGTACTATTTATTACTTTTATGCGATTCTCTGGTGGGAGCAGGGACAGCTATGGACAGTGAGATTGCCACAGCCCACCTAACCCCCCACAGAGGAACTAGACTGCACACCCTGAATTGCTGCTGACAGGACAGCAAGAAAAGCTGCCCCTCACTCCATGGAAGCAGGTGTCTTTGGAGACACCAGAGAAACTGTTGGATGTGTTGGAGAATTAAGATGTGGAGCCTCCTCCCCTCAGCTCTCAACCTCTCTGTAGGAAAAGGGAGGAGCAGAGTAAGAGACCTATTTATTTCCTAGAACCCCACCCCTCAACCTCTCACCCCAAGCCCAGCTTTCTGGCCCCTCAGCCATCTTTGGACAAAAGAGATTCTAGAAAGGTGAAGAGGGTGGGTTCAGAGGGAGGGCAGACCCAAAGCTGGGAGGGGAGAGGGAGTGGAGACAGCACATCCCAGACGGGGACAGTCCTTGGCATTTCAGGGAGCTCCACCCCTCCCTCGCCTTTCCATGACCTCTGAGAAGTTGGCTGTGACCACAGCTTTTGAGCTTTAAGCCACCCCATAGTATGCCCTTCACTCCCAGTGTCCTTCTAATGTGAATCCCATTCCTGCCAAACGTCCCAGGTTTCTACAGCGTCCTGTTATCTTGTCTGTCTTTTTGTAATGATTTTGTTTCACACTGTATTAAATGCCATTGAAAAGTAATCAACTCCCCTTTCTGCCTGCTCGAGTAGGGGCTCTTAGGAGTTGGAAAAGCCCAGGAGTCCGATCTAGGTAGAGCTTGAGACAGTGAGCGGTTCTATTACCCCAGAAGACTTGGGTCGGTCTTGGGGTCAGTGGGTCTCTCTCCCTCCCAAGTCAGGCAATGGACATCTTGGCGAGAGCGTGCGCACAGATAGAGAGCGCCCAGGATTCTTCAACCCTGTGGTTTTCCTGAGGCATGATTGTGGAAGAACTCGGGAATTCTAGCTGTCCCTGCTCAGATTGTATATTTTTTCCATCAGGCTATATCCCAGCACGACTTTAAATAGAATGAAAGGTGATACTATTTCTTTATTACAAAGAAATTTATTCTAATGAGAAAAACCAAAGCAAGTTGGGGGTATAGCTCAGTGGTAGAGCATTTGACTGCAGATCAAGAGGTCCCCGGTTCAAATCCGGGTGCCCCCTCTCCCTGTCGGATGTTTTCGTGTTTTCGTAGCCTTACCTTCCACCAATGAAAGTTCCCTTGCAAATGACAGAGAATTCGGCCTCCAGCTCCCCTAACTTTTGCAGGCAGTGAGGGTCCTGACAACCCACGCCCTCAGCTTGTACGTGTGTGTCTAATGTGGAATGAAGTGTGAGGGCAAAGACCTCTGTGTTGACCCTTATGTACAGTACGGACGGGCCCACTTCCCTGAAGGTAGGGCGGAGGCGGGCGCACTCCCGCGTCAGCACAGCCGGTGACCCCACTGCTGTTTTCAGGGAAGGAGGTTTAGTTTCTAAGGGTGGAGCTTGGGCTGTGGAGGGAAGGACCAGAGAAGCCCATGCGACCTTGCGTCAGCACAGCCGGTGACCCCACTGCTGTTTTCAGGGAAGGAGGTTTAGTTTCTAAGGGTGGAGCTTGGGCTGTGGAGGGAAGGACCAGAGAAGCCCATGCGAAGGAAAGAAGGGACGCTGAGCAGCAGTAAGGGGCCTCTAGCAGGGCAGGAGAAGGGACCCGCCCCCCAGCCGGGCCCGAAGGAACGCCCCTAAGTGAGGGATCGCGAAAGATCTCGAGAGCCTTCCCCTCCCACATCACTGAATTGCATTTTTCTTACACCATCAGTAGGAACCTTTAGCTCAGAGCTTCAGTAAATAAACTCTGAATTCAGATGAATAATCTCTTGAAATTAATATTCTTTTTCTGTTGTAAATCTTGAACCCCATATCCTTCTGTAAACTATTCACAGCGCCTGCGCAGAAGTAGAAGTATGAAATTACCCGTAGCTAAAAGGCCAGTAGAGGGGGTATAGCTCAGTGGTAGAGCATTTGACTGCAGATCAAGAGGTCCCCGGTTCAAATCCGGGTGCCCCCTGCTTCACGCTTTTTCAAGGCTCCAAATTCGATTTCTTGGTCAACGATTGTCTTTAAAACACTTTCTTTTTATTTCCTCAATTTTATATTGACGTTCCCTCTCTTTTGGGCAGACAAGAAGCGGTAAGAAAGTTCAAGAAAAGAATACTAGAGCAGTGGCTCTCAAAATGTCGTCCCAGGACCAGCAACGCCACCGGGGAATGTGTTAGAAATGCAGGTTCTCATCCCAGAAATACTGAGTAAGAAACTTGGGAGTGGCACCTAGAAATCTATTTATTAATAAGCTCTCCAGGTGATCCTGATGTATACTCAAATTTTAGAGGCTTACATTTTAAAAAATTTACACGTTAATTGCTTCTAATTATTTTCAAGCTGCTGTTTCAGCCTGAACCCTTGTAAGACAGACCGCGAGGCACCCCGAACGGGGGAATGTTCAGAGACCGGGGCCGGAGCTGCAATTCCTTCCTGGGACCTCTCGCCTCGACCTCCCGGAAGGTAGGGGAGAGAAGATGTGGACCTGAGGGGCCAAAGCCGAATGGGGCGGAGAGCGTCTGAACAGGTCCGGCAAAATGAGGGACACCCCGGGAAACCGCAAAATACGCGCGTTGCTGCTCATTATGTGGCCACTAGAGGACAGCAAGAAGCCGCAGCTAGAAGCGGGAGCCTATTTTATCCTATTTCGAGAGTCCGCAAAAATCAAGATTTAAATTAAACAAGAATTTACAGATAGGTCTTGCCCTGTCCCATTGTAACGGAATAGAGAGTTTAGGACTGCAGGTGGTTGTTTCTGGGAACCTGGGTCTTGGGGAAGGAGAAACTGGGATTCTGAGAGATTAGAGTCTTAAATTCTTGTTTCATTCTCTGGTCTCAGTGCCAGGGAAGCCGCCTCTCCCGGCTCACACTCTTCCTTCTTCCGTCCCCATTCTCCTCTTGGGGAATCCCCCCAATGGCGCTCAGCGTCCATACCCTTCTCTGCGATTTTCCAGTCCCTGGGCCTCAGACCAGAAGAGGCCAGGGTGCCCCGCACCCCTCACTGCCTCCCTCCTCCTGCGCTCCAGCTCCTTGCCACAGCATGAAGTAGGTCAGGGCCGGGAAGAAGCACCTCCGAGTCCTGACCTGATTCTCTGCCGTCTATTAAATCTTCTAAA
>NW_011889351.1:254666-264921 GCF_000151845.1 Pteropus vampyrus
GTCCTGCTGTCGCCCCTGCTCTGCTTTGCCCTATGGCCTTTGACCTTTAGCTGCTCTGGCTCTAGATGCAAGGGAGTGGGGGGCTCCCACCTGCACACTCCTCTTCCCCTATGCCAGTTTTCCACAGCCATCTCTCCCACCTGGAGGTCCTTTCTGAGATCTACCTTGAGTCTCTCGTATTATAAAAGAACCATTTTTCAACAGGTAATTTTACATTCTCCTTTCACCTCGTACACCCAGAACTTCTTGGGGGTTGGGGAGGTGGGTAAGTTGTAGTCATGCCTCTTGACAGAGAATTGGAAAGATAGAGCTCTATGCCTCACTGGCAAAGGTGTCCTTCATATGGGACAGAGCAGTGGGAGGGTGTGTCAGGGGGATGCTGTAGTTGGGCTTCTGTGTCTCAGGGGTGTGCTAGCATCAGGCACAGCATCAGTAACAGTGTTCTTGACTTGGTTCCTGTATGTAGCTGAGACAGGCCTGAGTTCCTGTTGAGAAGCAGGGAGGGGAAGTGTGCTGATGGTAGAAATGTGGACAGAGAGCAGTGTGCTGATGGTAGAAATGTGGACAGACTGCTGGTTCCTCACCAGCAAGAGGATGCTGGTGAGGAACCAGCAGTCTTCAGGGAGACCACACAGAGTGTCCAAAGGCTTGGCTTCTAGTCCCAGCATCTCAATTGCTGTGTGACCTTGAGCAAGTTCTTTTCCTTCTCTGAGGCTATTGCCTCACTTATAAATCTTTGCTTCTTGGTGGTGGATTATGAGAAAGTATTCTCTTTTTTATGATTGTCTTTCCTTTTTTTGAATTTGTTAGGATGTATGGGTAATTGATATATATATTAAAAAAGTCAGTATAATAAGAAAGAGCTTGGACCAGTTGATCTTTTAGGTCCTTCGGAGCCCCATCCTGGTGGGATCGTCTGAACTCAGCATGTGACTGAGTTGTTGAGGGAGAGCTTTGAATCCTTACTCGACTGGAGAAACATGAAGAGGTCTGGAGAAGGGGAGTTGGGAGGTAACAAGAATGCTCTGGGGGATGGCGGCCAGACCCAGGCCTGGCTGAGGACCGCCTCTTCAGAGTCGGGTTGAGGTACTAGAAACCTGGGTTGGCCAGGAAGAGCCGGTCAGGCAGAGACTTGAATCACAGAGAGTCGGCCAGGAGAAACGGACTTTCTCTGCAGCAGGAGAGATTGGTTAGGCCTAAAAGAACTTTAGAAGACAGAGGAGGCAGCCGTTGACTCTTAGTTCAGTGCTTCTTTCTCAAAGCCAGGCTGGGTTAAATGGAGGGGCTACTCGGAGGCAGCGAGGTATCTTCAGGGGAGGACGGTTGTGGGGGTGAGACATCCTGGGGAGGGCCGCTAAGGAGAGACAGCCCGGCTCTGATCGGTGATAGAGCCCTTGTGACTAGTGAAAGGGCAGCTGGGAGCTGTACCTGAAGAGGTGCGGCCATCCAGCCTCAAGGCTCTGAGTCCTCTGGGCTAGGGGGATGGGGGATGGCTCAGGAGGGAGCTGAGATCTCCCGTCCAAAGGTGGGACAAATGCGTACTTGCCAACGTAACAAGAAAGTCTCCTCAGACAGAAAGACGAAGTAGGCAACTCCATAGAATATAACAGAATTTATTATATGGTAATTTACTTACAGGAATATTGGGCGGGACCAGACAGCCAGCCAGCCTCTGCTAACAGACCCCTGTTAGAATACTTTTTGTCTAGAACTCAAGTACTAATGACTGACAGGATGAAGGGACAAAGAATACAGTAGTGCATACCTCCTGGTGGTCTTGTGGTAGATGATTGCTTATAATCAATACTACCACCACTTTGGTATTTATCTTGATTGTCATGCCACTCTAGCTGCTACTAACAAAAAAATATTTTGGCTACGTTTTAAGGAACACAGATAATCAGGAATTAGAAAGCTTTGATAGGCTTGCTAAGGACAGTGAAGTTGGTCAAAGGTAACAGCATGAAACTTAAATCCAGGACAAAGAGGTGGAGGTGGTTTTGTTCACATTTACATATATACATCTCCCCTCCCTCTTGATGGATTCTTGTTTGGTGGAGCCTTGGAACTTCATCCGTCATTAGAATGGGATCAGGAGAAAGACGAGTGTGACGCAAAGATACATTCGGGTGGAGGGAGTGACCAGGAGAGGCTGACAGACAGGAAGATAATCTTGGGGTGCACAGTGGGAGCAGGGGACCTGTCCCAGAGGGTCTGTCCCAGGTAGAACCAGAGGTGTCTAGAAAGGAGAGGCAGCTAGAGGTGGCATCCTAGCCCGGGACCAGGAGACTAGGCCCAGCACCAACTCCCTGGTGGCGTTCGTCCCTTCTCCGATCTGTTGTTTTCCCTTCTGTAAAGTTGGGTTTGGATCAGTTTGTCTAGGGCCCCTTGTAGCCACACTTCTGCTTCCAGTCTCCTCTTTGCCCACTAGGGACTTCCAAACAAACTGAGACTAAAATCCAAACTTTTTAAAGCGGCCATTAGACAGCCTCTCTCCACCCCACACCCCTGCCCCAGCTCTCTCCAGGTCCATCCCTCAACACTCTCAGGCTGCCTCCCCTTGGCTTCTCCTCATCCAGGCCTCAGTCAGCTCAAGGGCCACCTCTTAAGAGACGCCCACCCTGATAACTCTGTCCAGAGTGGCAACAACCTCCAACTCTTTTGTCTTTTTTTTTCATAGCACTTATCACCATCTCACAGTGTTATTCGCTGTATTATTCATTTTGTCTTTTCTAGCTGGAATCTTCATGGGCACAGGGTTTGTGTCTGCCTATTCACTGATGTCACCCCAGCAGCCAACATGGTACCCAGCACACAGCAGGGTCTCAATAAATGTGTATTGAATGAGTGAATCAGAGGTGGCCACGGACCCCAGACTCTTCCTTCGAGAGAAACTCACAGGAAGCCAAACTCCTCTCCTCTCCTTTTTAATTCAGAGCTACTTGGTGGTCCCTTCCTGCCAATTCCTGTGCCTCCCTTCCTCTCCTCAGATGAGAGTCCTCAGTGGGAACTTGCCTGTCAGCAGGAGGGGAGAGAGAGTGGTTGGGCACTTTGTAACTAGGAGGCAGGATTTCAGTTCAGGGTCTGGAATCTTTCCCAAGCCTTGCAGAGAGTTGGTCCTCGTGTGAAACCCAGGGAAGGCTGGACTCTGCTGGGTGTTTTGTGTATACTATTTTGTTAAAGACTCAAAATGACCTACCAAGTATAGGTTTTATCATCTCCATTTTACAGATAAAGAAACTGAGGCTTAGAGAGATTATACAATTTGTCCAATGTCACAGTCAGTAAGTAGCAGATTCAGGTTTCAATCTCAAGCGTGTCTGATCCCAAACCTGTGCTCTTTCATTTCTGTGATATTATAGTGAGGGTTTCTGGTGGGCTGTGCCCCAAGGGAAGGCGTCTTCTCAGCCCTGTGGATCTCAGGTTCTCAGGGTATTTAAAGATTCTTTCTCTTTCCCTCCCTCTGTCTCTCCCTCCCTCCCTCCCTCCCTTCCTTTAGTCATCCATGTCTGCTTACTGAGCATTTGCTCTGTGTCAGGCACCCAGAGCCTACAGATGCACAGGCAGCAGCAATATGTTGGAGCACATGTAGCATTTGGGGCAAGGGGGAGAGATGTTGGGATGTGCTGGAAAGAAGTGACATCTCATGAGACTTGAAGGATGAGCAAGAACTCTTCAGGAGAAGGGTTTATTTATGGAGCAGAGTGATCCTGGCTGAGAAATTGCCTGTGTGAAGCCCCGTGGCCAGAGAGAGCAAGGCTAGGTCCCGGAGAAGGCTTTAAGGAGACTGGAGGAGGGAAAAGATATCTCAAATGCTGGGTAGAGGAGCTGGGCCTTCGGCTGGAGGACTGCGGCGAGTGGGACCCATGGGAGAGATGGAATTAAGCTTGTCCTCTAGATGCTCTGGCGGGCATGGGAGACTAATTGAAGGGCATTATGGGTGGAGGCCAAAGTAGCTACTGGACTGAGTGGTGGTCGTGGGGCTGGAATGGCAAGCTTGGGTGATTGGTGGGATGAGGGCGGCTTGGACCAAGCACTGAGGTGGCATGACCTGGCCTCCTGAAGTCAGCCCTGGAGCAGAGCAATGGCATGTGAAGGGGATTGGGCCACTACCACTGGGCTGCCCCACTGAAAAACAGGGGACACAGTCTCCCAGGGCAGCTCCCAGGTTCTGGCCAATGGTTCTCAGTGCAGGACCCTCCAAGAGCCCAGCCCACACGCCAGTCCTTCCCTGGGGCTGTCCCTACCTCTCAGGAAACAGCTTGAGGTTGCTGGTCACCTTTTGCCGCACTTTCTATGGTCTCAGCAGAACATGGAGCCAGCCTGCCTGAGTGTAAATCCTGCCACAGACTAGTCGTGTGAACTTGAGAGATTTCTTAACATCTTTATGCCTCATTTTCTCAATTTGTAAAATAGATCTAAAACTGGCACCTACCTCATGGGATTATTGTGGACAGTAAATAAGTTAATGTGTTTAAAGTACTTGGAATAGTGCCAGCACAGAGTAAGTAGTCTCTAAAAGTTACCGATCACTTTCATTATTACTATTACTATTGTGACATCCCACAGGACCATATGCTCCTTGGGGCCGTGAGTGAATGAATGGATGAATGGCATATGCTCTGAAAGCTTCTTGCCCTCACTCACATGCAGAGGCTCTCCAAGGCAAAGCAGAAGGCAGAGCAGGGAGTGGCCGAGGGTTGGGTAGGTGTGTAATGTGCATGAGCACCTAAGGAGAAGGACCACGGTCGTCGGGCAAGTCTGTGTGTGTGTGCTTGTGCACAGGCACATGGGCCCCTGCACACACACACGTGAGCAACCAGCTGTGTTGGCTCCTTCCACAGGCTGAGGGGGTGATGTCCGGTCCTAGCCAGCTGGGAGGAGGAGGGTGTCAGGGAGACAGAGTGGTGTGGGTTGGGAGGATAAGATTCAGAGGTAGGGCAGGCTCCTCTCTATCCTTTGCCCTGTCCTCCTTTGGGAACTCTGCCTCTGACCCTGGCTCTGAACTTCTTTTTATAAAGCCTTCTCATTTCTGTTTCTCGCTTGATGCTCACAGCAGCCTGTGCCATAGGCATGATTGACATCCCCATTTTAGTGATGAGGAAACTGAGGCTTAGAGAGGGAAATTGATAGGTCTAAGGTCATACAGCTTGTGGATGTAGTGTCTCCTCCCTGACCCCACTTCTGGCTGGGTGCTCTCTTCCTGCCCGCTCCCCAGGCCTTGGGCCCCATCACTTAGGTACCCTCCTGTCTCAGTGGCAGGATTGTGATGCCTGCAGATGCCCAGCATCTCTTTCCAGGCTGGCTGAGATCCTCCACTTGCTCTACACATGCTCCTTTCCTGTCCTGGCTCCTGCCCAGGCCCAAGGGCTGCTTGCAGAAGGACCTGGGGAGCTGGGCAGATCAGCCCAGCACAAACAGTTCTGTCTCCAGAAGCAGCTGTGGGCCTCACCCGAGGAGAGCAATGCAGCCCTGGCTTGGGATCTGGGCCAAGGGCAGGTTGTCTTCCTGGCACTGGACTCAGATCTATCTCAACCAGAGGGCATCTTGGGCAAGGGGTCTGGAGACCACCCTTCTCCGCATCTTCTCTAGAGCATCTGGTTGTGATTAGAGGCAGAGAAGTGAGAGGGGGCCGGCAAAGGTCCAGCAGGCATCAGCAGCCAAGAATGACTTAATTGGATAAAATGTCTAATGACAAACCGGAGTCCCACAGCAGAGTCCTGGCCCCAGCCCCAGCCCTGGTCCTGGCTCAACCTTGTCTCAACTCCTGCGCTTACTAGCTCCCAAGTTACTTCTAGTATCGTGTCCTCAATTATGCAGTGATTGAGCACGTACTGTTTGCTAGGCACCGAAGATACTCATTTACAGAAAGTGAGAGAATCCTGGGGGTACCAGAGAGACAAGCACATAGTCACACCACCAGTGGATGCTCTGGGAAAGAGAGCTACATCCAGGAGCTCTGGGGAGTGGGTGGAGACAGGCAGAGGTAGAGAAAGGCATTTGACACAGGGTGGGCCTGAAATTGATGACGATCACAGGGAATATTAGATCCACCTATCTGGTGATCTGTGTCCCATACACATGTGCAGAGTGGGGTGACAATTAGAGTGACAATGTAAGGCACGTCTTTGGGGGCACACATCTTTCTGAAATGGAAAAGCATGGTTTCTATGTCATTTAGAACACATTTAATGACCTAGGGAGAACTGGAGAGAACATCGAGTCTAGGAATAGCTGCTACATGGCCTGTGTACCGCCACTTTCCAACCCTGTGCCCATGGCAGACATTGCTAATTGATCGTAACAGTCTTTCCTGCTAAACCCAAAGGGAGCCTCAGAATTCGCCATCAGCGTGCTCCTGGCTGTTGCTAACTGATTGGAGATGGTTTTTGAGATGAAACCGATTTGCCATGCTTGGCAGTGTCTAGGCTTCTTGTTTCATGGGGAAAATGACTTGCCCAAGGTGTTGGAAGGTAGCAATGAGATTAAATCATGGCCCCCACTATAGAGACATCTACTGTCACAACCTGGGAGGAGATGGCATTTAATGCATAGAGGCCAGGGATGCTGCTAGACACGTTACAATGCCCAGGAATAGCCCCCCACAACAAAGAATTATTCAGTCCAAAATGTCAATAGTGCCAAGGGTGAGAGACCCTGAACTAAAAGAACTCTGCTTTCTGGATTCTAGTCCCTGGAGTTCCCTGGAAGGTGAGATTATGTGCCATTTTCGGCAGACAAATAAGGAACTGGTTTGGAAGTTTCCAGAGCCATGGTTCTCATGCTGGTCTGCAGTGTTATGTTCAGGGCTTCTTAAAACCTCTGCCGGGATCATTTATGAATCCTAATATTCAGGCTACACTGTGGACCAATTACATCACAGTCTCTGGGGTAAGACCCAGACAGCAGGCATCTTTAAAGCTCTCCAGATGATTCCAGTGTAAAGCTGAGGCTGAGATTAATCACTATTTTGGAGGCAGATCTACCTGGGTTTGAAACTTATTTCCATCTTGAACTCGCCATGTGACCTTCTTTAACCTCTGTGAGCTGCTGTCTGAAATGTAGGGCGTCATCGTATCTACTGGGGAGGGCAGCGGTGAGGGCTAAAGGTGTTATATGAGCAAAGTGCATGGAGTGGAGCTGGGTACAGTGCATGGGTCCGTGCATGCTGGTTGTTTCCTGCCTGGCAGTGTTCCCAAAGGCAATGGTGGCACGGGGTCGGGGCCTCTGCAAAGTAAGTGAACTGGTCCCACTCTGGGACCTTCAGTCTGGACTCCCAGGACTCAGCTTTCTGTCCCCTTCTCCCAGGTCAGGATGCAGGCCAAGGCTCTGGATGGGCCACCAAGAGGACCATTCAGGGTTGGAACCGGAGAGCCCGAGAGAGCCCCGGGCAGGTGATGGAGGCGGACAGGACCCAGCTGAGCGAGGACCAAGGTGGGGGCACCTTGGCGATTGACACACTGCCGGATAACGGGACCAGGGTGGTGGTGAGTGATGTAGGAGCATGGATGGGGAGAGAAGTGCTGGGGCGGGGTGCCCAGGTGCCCCATGTATGCACGTATCACCTACCTTTGGGGCTGGCCCGGAGGTCAGTGTGGAGAGAGAGGTCTGGAGGGGATGGAAGCAGGCCCCAACCTGGGTCATCAAACCTTGGCATGCCAGAGCTTCATAGGTTGCCCATCTCCTCGTGGACCCAGAGAGGTAAAGTGATTTGCTCAAAGATGCACAGCATGTCCATAAGATTCCTGACACTGAATTCTTTCACTGCTTAGGGCCTCCGCTAAAAGCTGAATGAAGGTGACATTCTTAGTCACATCCAGCTGCTAGCTCTGGCCCCTCCCCCCACCTCGTTTCTGTGCCACCTACATTCTGTGTGGCCCCAAAAGGTTTATGGCTGCAGAGGCTTAGGCTGCACAGCCTCATGGCAAGGCACTCTGAATAGAGGAAGCAATTAGAGTGAAGTCCTAGGAGAGACCCTCCTCTGCTTGGGGCAGCACTGGGGCGGGTGGTGCAGGGAAGTGAAGGGGATCGAGGTGGAGAAGAAGTGCTGTCCTCGCAGTGTCTGGCCCTGCTCTCCCGCTGACTTCCTGGGAGGCTGATGGGGCCTCTGCATGTGTGTAGGTGAATCTATAATCATGAGCGCATGCCAGCGAGCGTGCGTTTGCACACTGTCTGAGGGTTGGGTGTATTAGGTATGTCTGCCTGTGTGCCTGTCACCGTGGGCTGTTTGTGAGTGTCTGTGATAAGTGTGCGTGTGTGAGAGAGACCGTGTGAATGTGAGTGTATCTGTGGCTCTGTTCGTACACGCCTATGGTTGACAGTGAAGAGGGTGGATTCTCGAGATGCAGAAAAACTATGAAACAAGAAGAAACAAGAGGATGTGCTTCTTGGTATATATATATTTTTTATTTTATGTTTTAATAATGATTTTTTTAACTCAGAAAGAAATGCATGCAGGTAGCCAAAAAAGTCAAATAATGCTAAAATTAGAAAACAAAATCTAGCAGTCCCAGCTGGCCAGGCTTCTCTGGACTCTTGCGCAGAGGCACGTGTTTCTGTTGGCAGTTACTTCCACATTTCTAAGTAATTTGCTTATACTACTGCCTCTTGATTAATCCATTTAGACATTATCTGTTGACTGCCCATTTTATAGATGAAGATTTGTCTTTTATATACTCCCCTGAGTGTCGTTTTACTCTCTCAATATTTTTGTTACATTCACATGCTCTGTTTATATCATGTAAATACTGTTCACCATTAAGCCAAGCAGGGCGATAGCACTGTTTGCTTTCTTATATAATTTTTATTTTTCCTGGATCCTTGCCCCCCACCACCACTTGCTTAGTCTTTTGTACTTACTACAGTTATATATTCTTACACATCCATTGGCCTCGTTAAAAAAAGAGACAATAACAGACCTAAAATGGAGTCATTTGTTCTAAGTCCGTGGCACGAAATACCTAACTTAGCTGCAGTTTCCACCTTTCCCAGGAGTGGAACCTTAAAGCAGTCAATCTGGAATTACCTCGTCAGCACTAGTGAGGTAACCTGCCTGAAAGACCCGTGTCATCCCCTGAAAGAAGGTGACCTTGCCACAATCTACTCTTTGCTAGAAGTTTCTCTCTATCTGCTAGATGGGATGCTGCCCAATTCATGGATCCTTCAACAGAGTCAATAAGATCTTGATCAATTTACTCAGTTGAATTTTGTGGTTTAACGGCCTCAAATATAATTTTCAGTGTAGTCAAACCCGTCAGTTCTTCCCGCCCCACCGTCCTGGAAACCTCTCCCGCGGTCCTGCTCCAGCCTGGACTGGCTGCTCGCCCGCCTGCTTCGCAGCCATCCTGGGACCTCCTTCTCCTTCATCACTGGGACCCCTTGTTTCTCTCCTGCGTTGGGCATCCTGTTCTCTTGACCCTGTGTCTTCTCTTTCCTGCTTCTCCCCCTTGTTTGTTTAACTTCCTGAGAAAGGTCACACAGGAGAAAAAAGTCTTTTGAGAGCTTGCATGTCTGAAAATGCCTTTATTCTACCCTCATACTTGATCGATGGTTTGGCTGAATATAGAATTCTAGATTAAAAATAATTTTCCTGCAGAAGTTTGCAGGCACCTACCTCATCATTGTCTTTTGGCTTCTGATGTCACTGTTGAGAGGTTTGATGTCGTGCTTATGCCCCATCTTTGTATATGCCTATTCCCCCCCACCTCTGAAAGCTTTTGGGGTGTTTCTTGTCACCTCCGAGATGAGGGCCATGCTCTGGCTCCTCTCTTACCATGCTGGACATTCGATGGATGGTTTCAACCTAGAGACTTGTAGTCCGGAAAGTTTTCCTGTTTCAGTTCTTTGATAATCTTTTCTTTATCATATTCTCTTCTTTCTACAGTTCTCTTGATTTGATGTTCATCTCTGGGAGTGATCCTCGAACTTTCTTCTCTCTTCCATTGTCCGTCCTCACCTTTCACATTTTTTGTTCTTTATTTGTTAGTTTGCTTATTATTGTTCCACTTTCTGGGAGATTTCTTCAGCCTTATTTTCTTAATGTTATTGATTTTTTTTCTCCTATCTATTTTTAATTTTTATTTTCTGATTATTTCTTTGTTTAAAGTCCCGTGCTTGTGTCATAGATGTAATATCTTCTCTCTAAAGATATTAAAATTTTAAAATATTTTTTCTTGCTTTCTTCTCTCTTTCTCTTTCTTTCTTTCTTTCTTTCTTTCTTTCTTTCTTTCTTTCTTTCTTTCTTTCTTTCTTTCTT
>NW_011889351.1:266121-270204 GCF_000151845.1 Pteropus vampyrus
GCGTCCCAGTCTGTGCAGAGAAGACTTTGCAGAAGAGAGCCACAGAGACTTCTGGAAGCAATTGTCTGTGGGCGTTCAGGAAGGGCAATGGGATCATTAAGAGCCAGCATGGATTCAATAACCCCAGAGCTTAAAAAACCACACAAATTCTTGGGCTCCACCCTGGACTGACTGGTTCAGAAACACTGGAGATGGAGCCTGGGAACTTGTTTCTTTAAAAGCTGCCCCCTGCGATTCTGATGGTCATCTAGGTGTGGGAACCTCTGACATGTAACTTTTCAAACCAATTTCAAAATCGGTTGAGATTGATCACCAGAACGTGAGACTTTCTCAGGCACCACATGGCTGTACTTGATTACAAGACTTCCTCCACCCTGGGGCTTTCTGGCTCCCTCAGCGGCCACACATCAAGAGGCTATTTGGAGGAGCAAGGCCACCCTGACAGGAGGGTAACTGTTGCAGGGGCTGCATACAGCTTTGCGCAGAAGTTAGGAGGCTCAGACTTCCAGATCAGACATCTACCTTAGCTGGAAGAGAGTTCAGATGTCAGGTCAGGAACCGGAAGACCTCCTCGGCAGGCTGAATGATAGTTGGCCTCCCACCAGATGAAACTACCAGGATAAATATGAATCTTGGCACTTAAGTTTAAAATAAGTGGGAGAGATGGGGCTTAGCGGCCGTTCAGGAGGAAAAGACCTAGGGCTCCTCATTGCCTGTGGGCTGGGGATGAGTCAGGAGTGAGACGTGCTGCCAAGGAGAGAGGTGGCAAAGCCCGCTGTGTTAATGGAAACCCACGGAAACCCTGGGACCAGGGCTCAGACTCGGGATCCTGCAGGGTATTTCTCTGCCTGACCAGAGGCGAGGGGCTTATGCCTCTCTTTTATTATTGATCGATTGATTGATTGATTGGTATTATTTTATATTAGTTTCTGATGTACAGCATAATGGTTAGACATTTATATAATTTACGATGTGATCCCTCAATTAGTGTAGTACCCGGCACTATATAGTTATTATAATATTATTGATTGTATTCCCTGTGCTGTATTTTATATCCCCATGACTATTTTGTAACTACCAATTTGTACTTCGTAATCCCTTCACCTTTTTCACCCAGCCCCCCAATCTCCTCTCATTTAGCAATCACCAGGTTGCTCCCGTCTAGCAATCACTAGTATCTATGAGTCTGTTTTTGTTTTGTTTGTTTATTTTGTTCTTGAAATTCCACATATAAGTGAAATCATATGGTATTTGTCTTTCTCTGTCTGACTTATTTCACTTAGCATAACACCCTCTAGGTCAATTCATGTTGTTGCAAATGGTAAGATTTCACCTTTTTTTTTATGGCTGAGTAATAGTCCATTGTATATATGTACCGCCAATTCTTTATCCAATCAACAGTGCAGATTTCCTTGTGCCTCCATTTTAGGTGGTTATCTAGAAACCAACGTAGTCCAGAATGGTTGGAGGAGTTTGGGGTAGTTAGCGTGGCATAGAGAAGGCTCTAGATATGCCTGTTTTCTAATAGCCACTGGGCTGCGACTGGGGCAGAGGAAATAGATGATTTTTCTTCATAGCACTTATCCCTTCCTGTACTGAATTCTCTATTTATTTGTTTATATTGCCTGTCCTCCCTCTGGAACGAAGCACCATGAAACCCGAGACTTTTATCACTCTGTCACCAGTGCCTGGCACATGGTGGGAGCGCCTCCTTTAAAGGAACAAAGGAAGTAAGGATTTTTTTTCATCCCCAGAGGCCTCGAAAGAGGGAAGAGAAGAGGTTGTGCCTGGGGTAGGTCGTTGGATTCAGTGGCCTCTAAGGACCCCAACTCTACTGACTTCTGGTTCCCACACACATAAGAGAATGTCGGTGCTCACACACACGTGCGTGCACACCCATGACCTGGGTTGTCTCGTGCCTAAATCTTCAGAGTGGCCTGTGCTTCCTTCCTTACCTTACCTTGAACCCAGTAGGTCTTGCACTGAGCAGTGGTCAACGAGAGACACTGATGATCACCCCCTTTCAACACAGCCAGACCTCCACCCCACCCCACCCCAACCCGGGCAGTGTGCCCACCCTGACCTGGACCGTGGGCAGCCTCAGCCCCTGTAGGAGCCCAGAGAAGGGGCACAGAGATGCCTGCTTCTCCTACGTCTCTGGTCAGCATTTCTGAGAGCTGGGGTTACTTTGGCCGAAAGAAACCCCATCTAGACAATAGCTTAGCCGCAAAGGGCTGGGCAAGAGAGAGGTGATAGGAAGTGGACATTTTAGTAAGTTTCGCTTGGTCTGTTTCAGAAAGTTTTCTTCGGTCTCAACAGGAAATCATTTCTACACTTTATCCATGTCACAGCCTGGTCCGTGCCTGTGTTCTGGGGCCAGATCAAGGGGCCTGGCAATGGGCTTTTGTTCTCTTTGTCCCCACAAACCCACCTCAGTGCCCCTTCATCTTCCTCCGTTGTTCCTCAGTACACCCTTCTGGCCCTGGCTTCCATTCTGGCTCAGTCCCTCTGGCCCAGCTCGCTCGACTCAGCCCTTCTCCCCAGCCTCCATCCCAGGCCTTCTCTGGCCCAGTCCTCTCTGATCATCTTCCCTTCTCACCCCTTCTGGCCCCTTCTTCCCAGCTCCTCTGCCCAGACCCCTGCCTAGACCTCCTATCTATCCCTCTAGCCCATTCTCTCTGCCTGACACCCCTGCCTGGCCACCTCGCCACAATGCTGCTTTTTCCAACTCAGATCCTCTTGCTTTAGGCCTCGAGGCATCCAGCCTGCACTCCCAGGGTGAGCTGGCAGCTCCAAGGCCCCTGGTCAGAGCCATCTCCTCGGAGTTTATTCTCACGCCCACTCTAAAACCACAACCCAATGGGAATAGGACTCTTGTCTGGACTCAAACTTTCCAGAGTTTTCCACCAAGACCAATCCTGAGGCCCTGGAACACTGAGAATTTTTTGGAGGGGGTGGGGTGTGGGTTGGGAGAAGCCATAATGCTAAATCAGAGAGCCTAGGATGTGCCACAGTTTCTTCTCTGAGTGGCTGGAAGCGGGAGGCTTTGGACAAAGCTTTTCTTCCAGCCTGGGGATTTCCAAATCCTAGTCCAAGGATTTCTTGGTTTGTAGTTCAGGTCTGGAGCCAGGGCTTGGGAGGAACCAAGTTTAAGAACATTCAGATTTGGAGGCTCCCCTGTAATAGAATAGGTTCACTCCGTAGGAGAAAAGAGTCCCTACAGCCGCCCTAGTCTTCCCCAGCTCAGCTTTCCTGAAGTCCTCTCCTCTCTGGCCCAAGCAGAACTTCCCAGCTCGTGCATCACCATGGCAGGCCCAGGGACCCTGCATCGGGGCAGGCACCATGTCATCCAAAATGTTTGAGCAGTGAGAGGGACAAATGAGTGCAATCCCTGCCTGGTTTCCACAACCTCCCAAAGGAGGCAGTTCCCAAAAGGAGACCTCCAGAAGGCCCCCTCCTCAGATCTAAGGGCCTATGGGAGACAAGACAGATAGACTCATAGCACAGACACATGAAGAGCAAGCAGTGCTCACTGAAGAACCCCGCCATGCCAGCACACTCGGGAGGGGACAAGGTGAGGAGGCCGTACGGGAAGACCTCTAGGAGTAGAGTGTGAGGTGGTAGGAGAGGCAAATTGTGAGCCAAATTTTGAAGAGAGAGAAAGGTAGATTTTGTCAGAAGAAAGAGTATCTAGGGAGGTGGGACTTGGAGTCCAGATGTCCAGTCTCCAGCACTGTGGAAAGAGTCTGACAGTCCCGGCCCCCAATCTTGGCCCTGTCATGTACCAGCTGTATGACCTTGGGCTGGATGCCTAACCCCTCAGTTAATGCACCTGACATGGCAAGCTTCTGCAAGCCCCCACTAGCTTCAAATTTCCCAGATGAGGTGGTAAATAGCGATCTCACAGGGTTGAGATTTAAGAGCAAAATCGGGGGCACTTGGTGAGTTCCCAGTTCCCGTTGTCTCTCCTGCCCCAGTGGTGCCTCTGCTGGGCGCTCAGCCCCAGGAGGTCTGTCTCCTGTGTAGGTCCCTTTTGTTGACCCTTTCCCTTGGGAATATTGGTTGGTTTTTCTTTTCTTTTCT